>NC_057807.1:3286794-3305490 GCF_018294505.1 Triticum aestivum
CATCTTGGTTTTTTGTTTTGTTCGACTGGTTTTTCTTTCACTTTTTTTATTTTCATTTTTCCTTCTCCTTCTCCTTCTCCTTTTTCTTTTTTTTCCCTTTCTCCTTTTCCCATTTTTCTTATTTTCCAATAATCGCAAACATTTAGGTAAATTTGGGATTTTTTTCGAAATTCAAGAACAAATTCTCAAATTCATGAACTTTTCTTAAATTCACAAACTTTTTAGAATTTCAAACCCTTCTCAAATTCGTGAACATTTTCTAAGGCCGTGATTTTTTTCAAATTAGCAAACTTTTTCGAGTTCGTCAACATTTCTTAAATACATAAACTTTTCTAAAATGTGTGAACTTTGTTCCATTTTCCAAAAAATTAGAAGCCACAAATTTTTGTCAAATCTGCATACTTTTCTGAGTTCGTGAACGTTTCTTGAATTAGTGAACTTTTTCTAAAATTTCTTTTTTTGAGTTTGTCAATATTTTTCTTAGAATTGATGTGTTTTTTGAATTAGTGAAGTTCTTTAAAGTTGTGAACCTTTTCAAACTCACGAACATTTTTTTAATTTTTAACTTTTTTCTAAAACATTTTTAGAAGTCAACTATCGAGCGGTCAATGGTCAGCTGGTCAATCAATTGAACCAGGCGAGCGAGTGATCTAGGGCGAGCGATGATGCCTAGCTCGGCTGGGCGATGATGCGCGGGCGTGAGCGTTAGTTGGAGTTTGCGGCGCCACAAGCGGTGTATAGGAGTACTCCATATAAAACACCTCAGCCCCCCTAGAGAGGGAGAGTTGCATCTCCCCATGGCGGGAAGCCACTACGGCGTCACCCTCTCCTGAGCAGGACCATCTAAGGCTACCAACTCCTTATTCATATGATCCTTTTTCCTTTGAGAATATTTCTATTATCTTATTGCTGATCACCAGAAAAAAATGTATCCCCATTCGGCATTTATGGTGCTGGTTTCTTTGTTTTTTGTGCGCACCGCACACCCAACCACCCTCGCTCGTGGGCTCTGCCATTTATGGTTTTTTTTTCACCGATACGGCTCGTCAGTTGTATGTCGTAACACTAAATAAAAGGAACGCAGCGTGTGCCAGGTTTTCATGAGCAGGGTTTGAAGTTTTTATTTTAGAAAGCTTCTAGATGCTTTCCCATCCGGGTTCTTTCTTGTTTTTGGGTTTTGTTTGCCTGGTTTTTCATTCTTCTTTTCTTTTTCCTTCTCCTTTTCCCTCTTTTATCTTTTTTCTATAATCAAAAACATTTTTTCAATTTTTTTGATTTTTTAGACATTTTTAAAAGTCAACTAACAGCAGATTAATGGTCAACCAGTTAACTTGTTGAAATAGGAGAGCAAGCGATCTACGGTGAGCCAGTGGCATGATGTAAAGCTGGGCCGGCCCATGATGAGCGGCTCTGAGCGCCTGTTGGAATTTGTGGCGCCACAAGCGTTGTATAGCAGCACTAGAATAAAAAAAACAACTCAGCCCCACTATAGAGGGGAGTTGCAACTCCCCCAAGTCATGGCAGGAAGCCATGGTGCCTTTCCCACCCTAGCCACTGTGGCATCCTCCTTTCCTGAGCAGCACCATCTAAGGCTAGCAACTCCTATCACCCCCTTTTTCTTGCAAATATTTCCTATCATCTTATTGCCGATCATAAAAAAACATATCCCTATCCAGCGTTTATGGTGCTAGTTTCTTTGTTTTTCATATGCACCACACACCCCCTTGCTCGTGGGCTATTCCCATTTACATTTTTTCCATCAACACAACTCATTAGTTGTACGGCGCAACACTAAAAAAAAAATGCAGCGCGCCAGTTTTTTGCGAGCGGGGTTTGATTTTCTGATTTTAGAAAGCTTCTAGATGCTTCCCCATCTGGTTTCTTTTCTTGTTTTTTTGTATTGGCCAGCTAGTTTTTTCTTCTTTTTTTTAATTTTTTTAGTTTTTTGTTTTTCCTTCTCCTTCTCCTTTTCGTTTTTCCCTTTCTTCTTTTTTACCTTTTATCTTCTTTTCCTATAATTGCAAACATTCTGGCAAATTCGTGTTTTTTCTTAAATGGATGAAAAAAAATTCAAATTCAATAACGTTTCTTAAATTAACAAACCATTTTTCAAATAGATGATTTTTTCGAAGTTGTGAATATTTTTTTGATGCCGTAAACTTATTTTATATTAGTTAACTTTTAAAATTTTGTGAACATTTCTTGAATTCATGAACTTTGTTAGAAATGTGTGAACTTTGTTCCATTTTCGCAAAATAATTTGAAGCCACAATTGTTTTTTTCAAATTCACAAATTTTGTGAGTTCGTGAACTTTTTCTGAAATTTGTGAACTTTTTTTGAGTTTGTTACCATTTTTTTTAGAATTGGTGAGCTTTTTTTTTCCAAGTCATTATTTTTTCAACCTGTGAACCTTTTCGAACACGCAAACTTTTTTCATTTTTTAAAATTTTTCTAAACATTTTGAAAATTTCAATTGTCAACCGGTCAATGGTCGATCGGTCAACCAGTTGAACCAAGCGATGGAGTGATATAGGGCAAGCATGCGGGCGAGCGCGCAAGGTATTGCTAGGCCGGCCCATAATGTGTCGGTGTGGGCGCCAGTCGGAGTTTGCGGCGCGATAAGCGCTATATCTGTATAGGATTACTCCATAAAAAAACACCTCAACTCCCCCTATAGAGGGGAAGCTGCATCTCCACCAAGTCATGGCGGGAAGCCACGGCGCCTTTCATGCCCTAGCCACAGTGGCGTCACCCTCTCCTGAGCAACACCATCTACGGCCAACAACTTCTTATTCCTATCATCCTTTTTTTTCTTATGAATATTTCCTATCATCTTATTGCTGATTGTAATATCGCTAATATTATCTTCTCATCAATTTTTCTCAACATGCAAGTCTTTCTAGAGACTTTCTCGCATGCATGGGCATTCTTTGTTTACATTACTTTCTTTTTAAAAACTAATCGCACAACAAGTCTCGTTTAGTAGATTAAACATAATAAAGGTTACTAAATTAATTCCTACAAGAACAAAACTTTTGCTTTAACCTTTACAGATATTACTACTACAATTATTCTAAGCAATTCAAGTGCAAAAGACGAGAGTCGTAGGACATACCTTCACGATCATGCATTTCCAGACTTCTCTTCCTCAAGGACGAGTTCCTCGCTGCCCGGCATAGATCAACGCTGTGTGGAATTATAAACAAGATTGCGAACTGAAAAGCGGGGCAAAAGTAAAAAAGAGCAAAGCAAAATAAATCTTATTCTAGTTTTTCTTCTTTTTTCATTTTGAAAATTAACTTGCAAAAGAAATTGCAACCGGCAAAAGAAAAATAAGAAAAAATCAAATAAAAAGCAAAGTGTTGGAACAAACCAACACGAGTGTTTAAAACTCAGCGAGCTGAAATACAACCTCATTACAACCTTAAAAATAAATTATGTCATATCTTGATGTAGATATTGAAGTGACCTCCCAAGCATAAGCTTTTGCAAGCCCAAATCGATGAGATCATTGCGGTGGTGGGTAGTTCGGAGTCCTTCCTTGGCTCTATTCAGAGAAGTTGTAAGCCATGTACGCGCGCGGACGTGTTTCCAAGGGACGCGGCGAGGTTGTTGGTCATGTTATTTATAGAGCCATCAAAGTTATGGATGTCGACATACGTGGTGTGTATAGCGCATCTTCTTGGGCTGCTCATCCTTTACCAGAAACTATTCTAAGCAATTGTCTCTCCTTACGAGAAAATTAATCATTTGTATCACTGTGCTGCACTGCAGTTTTGTCTCGGTGTATGTTACATATAAATATTTGCCACCATTCATCATTGAAATATCTAGCATGCTTATGTCATCCAGTCACCTGATTCTCAGATAATGCCCATTATATAATTTGCAAGTTTGATTAGTTCTTGTTACTAACTAAAAAAACTATTAATTGCTGATGCACCGGCCACTGCGGTACCAGCATATATATGCTTCTAGCTAGATAATTAAACTACTGATATGCTGGATGTGCCAAATATAAGGTACTATCAGTACATCTATAATTTTGCGGCGCACAAACTAAAGCACTCTTAAAGTATGAATGTCTAGCTAAGCTTAACCGCCGGCCTAGGTATTCCATGGCATATATCCGTACGACGTAGGGCATTTAATTTGCAATTGCCTTTTCTTTCTTTCTTCTTCTTTGACTCTGCATGCATATATGCTACTGTACTTAATTAAGTAAGATCAGTGAGAGGCCAGCTAACTGCTAGCAGGAGTATTCCATCCTTTCTGCTTCCCTGCCGTTCACCCATTTGTCATTCCCTGGAGGAGAGTACATGCATGGTGCTCTTACGTAGAAGTACTACTTAAGTACATGTAGCTAGGTCAACATGCATGGTGGTCGACCATGTAGGTACATGCATTTCACTTCTGTTGTTATGCTTAATACTTTGGTGGTTATGGCTTCCTACTTTGGTTGTTGGTGCTTACCAGGCGGATTATTCGCCCTTCATTCTTCATAGTATTGTCAACTCAATCATGTCCTAATTATATGTAGGCAAACGTCTGTCCATTACCTCTTCATGGTATTGTCCACTATGTTTTATCCTTCACTCCTACTCGACGTCCGCGGATGCTCCGTGTGGTTGTTCGGCGCTCATGTGCTCATGCTTGGGGAAAAGTTGGTGGATTCTTGTTGTGCATTCTTTGTGCATGGCATATTACTACTTTTTTGTTGTCTTTTTTTCTATCTTCTTTGTTAGATGGTTTCCTCAACACATTGTATTGTCCGACCGCAAGGCTTTATCTATAAAGCATGGTAAAAAAAAACACATTTCAATATAGAGGCGTGCTGCCACCAACTCAAGTGAGAACAGACATAAGTAAATAAATCCAGCCGTGCAGAAAACCTTGTGCTAGCACACGGATTATAAGCTATACGCAGCAGCAGCTAGAGCTAAGCTAGCATTATACTACATATGAATTCTAATATTATATAGGAATTCTTGGCAAGACAGAGCCAGCTGCTGTGAATCATGCTACGTAGTGCAGTCTAGCTGTCTAGGTACCAACCGGGGTGGAGCTCAAGCATGGGTCGACCGGAGCCAGTGGACAGATTGATACTCAATTCGATAGGACCAGAACAGTAGCAACAACCAGGTACTAGATTGAAAACCTTGTGCTAGCACGTAGAAATTAAGCTACATCAGCAGCTAGTTTTTTTTTTTGGAAAAGAAAGAATACCTCCGGCCTCTGCATCATTTGATGCACATATCCATTTAATAAGAGGTCTCAAATAACAATCTCCAGCAGAAACAAAGAACCCCAACGGCTGGCAAACGTTCGCTAGGGGTGGCATTTACAAACCCCCTGATGTCATTTTATGTGTTTTGGGTGAGGCTGCGGGTGGCAATTTTGCAAAACTTTCATGGTTGTTTGTTTAATTTGCAGGGAGGTTTGGGCAAAAAATTGTGAGGTGAGATCTGAGGACGTTCGTCAGAATTGAGTCCCTGGTGAATGTTTGTCAGATAATATTTTGCAAAATAAAAGGGAAAAGGCCACAACGGGCCAAAAGGGGCTAAAATGCCTACACGCATATCCTAGTATTGGATCACCATCTATACGGTTGTACATATGTCTTGATACCATCTCTTAACGTTTACACACACATATGCCATAAGCCCCTCATGTCCACATGGTGAAGTAATGCTCATGTGTGGTCCATCCAGACGCTTGTGGATAACCTGCAATTTTTTACAATCTTTTGTCTGTTAAACACAAAATTATTGTGATGGTTTCAAATAGCCCAAAGTAATGCACAAACTCCCACATGAATTCACAACTTTGATATGCTAGTCAGCGAAGGTATATTAAAAAACACATGCACAGTACGCTACAGAAGCTTGGCGAGCGGACATGCTAGTAAGAGGTGATGAATTGTTTCCTCTTGATAAAAAAAAAGTTATTTACTGCCATGCCATCTACGCATGCACTAGATGTAGATTTAGATTTTCATCTTTTCATCCACATATTGTAGGATCGAAACTCAGCCATCCACTAGATGTGAGATCAATCCTCCGATCTGGCCATTCTCCTCGGCTCTACCAATAAGTATTGCAAGCATATCATCGATAATATTGAAGAGAGCGCGGGATAAAGGTTCTGGGCCATGTCATCATTGATGTTACGAAACTACTACACACACGGCAGTTCCAATGAACGACATGAGGATGATAGCTAATCCAACCACTGAAGACGTTTTGCCTTGGACTTTGATGATGGGATATGTCATATCGTCTGCATGTCGTCCGGCCAGTGTCGTGCATGTAGCACTGCTCTTGACGTTAATCCCAATGCTTCCTACTTGTACAAATTAAGTTCATTACGTGCTTCCTCCATGCAGGATCAAAAGCCTTCGTGCTCAAGGCTTGCTACAGTTAAATTTAGCATTATACTCCCTTTTGTCCCGTGATATAAGAACGTTTTTGGCACCAAACGTTTTTAGTGTTAAAAACACTATTATGTTATGGGACAAAGAGAGTACAATATATGAATCGAATCACCTACTTTCTCTGGTCGAAATTAATTGTCTCAACTCTACTATAGCTTTGTACTAAGTTACACTGGAGCTGCGATGATTAATTTGGATTGGAGGGATATATTTCTAATATTATATGGATTCTTGGCAAGACAGAACCAGCTGCGTGAATCATGCTAGCGTGCCAACCAACCGGAGTGGAGCTCAAGTATAGACAGATTGATACTCAATTTGATAGGACAAGAGCAAGGTACATTACATACCGATCAATCCATCCATCGATGGATGATCGCAGCTACAACAACTAGGTACTAGATTGAAAATCTTAGTTGTTGATCCATTGATTAACTACTAGCAATGGTGCGCCTGATGATCCTCTTATTTGGATTAATGATCAGGAGGCGATGATGGAGTATGGCTCGACGATGAAGAGCGGCCTCTGCCGGAGCTGCCGGCACCGCCGCACGCTCCGCACCAGCTCCTGCCTGTCCCCAACCCGCGACGTGAACAGCAGCGGCGCGCTCTCCTCCTCGCCCTTCTGGTCAGCCTCTTCCTCGTCCTCCTGGCCGGACTGCATGCCCGTGGACGCGGCGGCCACCGCGGCAGCCAGCGTGGTCGTGGACGACGGCACCCGGCGCAGCCCCGGCGTCGCTGGCTGAGCGGCTTCTTCCTCAGAAGCTCTGTAGCCGCGCGATGGGAATGGGGTCGCGTTCAGGTCGTCGGTGGCCGGCGCGCCGCCCACGAACTTGTTGATGACTATCCTGGAGCACCGCTGCGCCTTGCCGGACGCCGCCACCACCTCCACCACCGTGCCCCTGTCAACCACCTCCACGTCCTCCTCCTCCTCCTCCTCCTCCTCCTCCTCGTCATGATGTGGCTGTTGCACCATGCTCAGCTTCTGGTTTCCATGCTGCGGTTGCACCATGCTCTGCTTCTCATGTTCGCGAACAGAGGCCGAGGCAGAGGAGCAGTCCACGAAGCAGAGCTTGAGGCGGCCGTCCTCGCGCTGCGCATGGAGGTACCCCTGGGGCTTCGCGGCCACGGCCTCCAGCACGAGGCGCCCGTCGCGGCGGAGCGAGCGCACCCGCAGGCACGGCCCGGCATCGTCGCCGCGGCGGCGCGACATGGACGTCAGCGGAGGCGGGAACGCGCGCTGCGGCCGAGCGCGGTGGTACTGTACCTCCCTAATGGTCACCTCCTCCTCCTCCTCGTCGTCTTCTTGCAATGCCAGCGGCGAGAAGAAGTCGGCGGCGACGGCATCGTCGGTCTGGTGGGAAGTCGGCGGCGGTGCGTAGAGGAGGGACGCCAGGTCGAGGAAGTCGCCGCGGGTGCCGGTCTCGCAGCCGAGGCTCTCGGTGCAGAGGCTGAGGCTCTCGTGGCTCATGGACCGCCGCGCCGTCGGCACCGGGTAGCCGGCCTTGGCCTTAGCCGGCGTGTGCAGGGCCTTGGTGGCGCAGTCGTCGTCGACCGGGGCCTGGATGGCGCTCCACATGTCAAGCTGCTGCGACGGTGGCATCGGCGCCGGCATGCGAGTGTGAGGGTGAGGAGCGACGACCAGCGCCGGCATGAAATGGCACACCGCCACCGTCATCACGAACGATCAACAGGAAGATCGCAGCCCAAGATGGAGAGGAAGGTTGCTGGAGGAACGAGTGAGATGGCTACTTTCGTCAAGGTGTTGGGAGAAGTAGTGAGTGGGAGATGAGTGAGGTGGTGAGGGGGGTTGGGAGGGTATTTATAGGCGGCAAATGAAGGGGGAGCCTTTTCAGCCGTCCAAACACAACAGAGGAGGAATCCACCCATCCATCCTCTAACAAATTTTAGTTAGCAGCTAGTAATACTAGAAAGTACATTCCATCTTTCTTTTCCTTAGGAGCTAATACTAGAAAGTAGTAGTAAATGAACTGGATGTCAATGGGGGACAGCAAGCTGGGGGCATTTCAGCCTCAGCGTCCCACTGTCTTCTGCTTTATTTGTTGTTTCCACTACTTACTAGCATCTTCAAAATTACAAGTTTTATTAGGGTGTCTTTTCACCTACATACTACTTTCCAGCAACTGAAATCATTTGCACTTCAAAAAAAATTGCACATTAGCAAAGTTCACACCAGATAGATTACTCTTTTGTCGCGGGAAAACTTTTGACCTATTCATCTTCAATCATAGCGGTACAACGAACATCAGAAATATAAAAATTACATCCAAATCCATAGACCACTTAGCGTTTGCTACAAGCACTAAAACGAGCCCAAGGTGCCGCCGGCATCGCCCCTTCCTCACCGGTGCCAGGCAAAATTTGTTTTAGTAGACAATCGGAAAGTCATCTTGCTAAGACTCCATAGGACCAGCGCACTAGAACAACAACCGCCGCCATTGAAGGAGTAGTGTAGATCGAAAGGACCCAACCAGAAGACACACGACCGTAGACGAACGAGAACCAGATCGAAGAAAATTCACCAAGGACAGATCCGCCGGAGACACACCTCCACACGCTCATTGGCGATGCTAGATGCACCATCGGGACGGAGGCTACGCGGGGAGTACCTTGTTCCATCTTTAGGGAGCCGTCACCGTCTCTTCTTCCTGATAAGGACACAAACCCTAATAAAACTCGAATGAACACCTAAAAAGGAGCCATCTCGCTGACAAGGGCCGGGTCCACCACGCCGCCATGGTTCTAAGGCCACCAGAGACGACGCCAGTTGGAGGCAGGAGAACCCTAGGATTTTTCTTTTTGGAGGAGGCGGCTAGATGGATTACTCCTTAACAGTGTCGATTCCATAACAAACTGTGGGCTCAGTTGAGCCAACAGCTTTTGGGGAACATAGGTTATAATTATTGTATACTATGAATATTTAAAAAATTAGCCATTGATCCTTAATACTATAGCACTGTAGCACTATTGTCACACACAGCAAAGGCCCGTTTGCAAAATTGTGCTACTAGCAAGTAACTAATATTTTTCTCATAATATCTAGCCTTCACAACTATGGAAGCACATATGTAAGCTCCTTTACTTCTTTTTGTCTACTTTTGGAATCTGTGTGTGGTGGCTTGCTACTGAGTGGTCGAGCTAGGTTAGTGGAAACCAGTCCCCAGCATACACCACCAGTGCCAAGCATGTAACATGGGAGAATGCTCATCACTCATTATTAATTTGTCTCCTTGTGCCTGCCTTAATTCACCAATTAATTAATTAGGCAGCTGCATGCATCACTGATGTCACGCCGCCATGCAAATATCCTCCTCTGATTCCCCAGCCTAAGGCAACCTACTTTGTTTTGTTCCCTCTTAGTGGCTAACATATAGTTACATACAAATATCCTTAATCATGTACTGGGAGCATCTCGTATTGATGTTCTTTTTTCCATATGCTTGTTGACAAATCAGCTTGTTGACAAATCCATCCACAGGTCAGTAGTATTGGTTTAATTAATTAGCAGTAATCTAAAATGCACACATAATAAGGTAATTAAGAGCATAATGCAAATGCAAAATATAATTATACTATATGTATGCAAGTGAGGAGGAGGATGAGAGGGCACGATTCCATCAGCTTTTCAGCTCCTCCCTTTCTGGCTCCTTTCCATCGGTATGGAATAGAATATATGTGCAGGAGGGTGCATGGGTACCAAATTGTTCCAATGATTTAATCATCCTCTTTTCTCCTCCTCCTCTTAATTCTCTTTCTCTTCAAGTGGTACTGTACTCCATGCTTATAGATGCCATTTAGTTCTTTTGGATATGGGTGCATAGTCGTGTCTCATCTTCTATCTCTAGCCATTTCCCCATTGGATCAAATTATTCTAGTGGTGCTTCTACTTCAAGCCAAATACCCATGCCTTCAAAGAAAAAATAAATATCTTGTTTTTGCATTATTGAAATGAAAGCTACTACTAGGTCCCTAATTCAGTCGGAAAAAGTTCATACTTTTATCAGAGAACCCCCGTTTGACATAAAATTAAGACAAATAGTATCATCTGTAAACACGTCCCGCAAAAAAAGTATTATCTGTAAACACAAAGATTAATTAACTAGCTATATGACTAGCTAAATTTTTTTTGCAGGAAATTTGTTAAATCTATTCATCTTCAATCATGATAGTACAACGAACACTAGAAATAATAAAAATTACATCCAGATACGTAGACCACCTAGCAACGACTACGAGCACTGAAGTGAGCCGAAGACGCGCCGCTATCATCGCCCCTCCCTCGCCGGAACCGGGTAAACCTTGTTGTAGTAGACAATTGGGAAGTCGTCGTGCTATGGCCCCATAGAATCAACGCACCAGAACAACAACTGCCGCAGATGAAGAGTGTAGATCAAAAGGATCCAACTTGAAGACGCACGAACAAAGACGAACGACGAGCAGATCCGAGCAAATCCACAAAAGATAGATCCGCTGGAGACACGCCTCCACAACCCACCAATGACGCTAGACGCATCACCGAAACGGGGGCTAGGTGGGGAGACCTTCATTCCATCTTCAGTGAGCCGCTGCCGTCTCGCCTTCCCGAGCAGGACACAAACCCAATCAAAGCTCAAAAAAGATCTAAAAACAAAGCCCTCCCACCGGCAATGGGCGAGATCCACTCCGCCTCCATGGTCCTAAGGCCACCGGAGACGGGATAGACCGGCACCGGCGTCGACAGGAGGCACAATACCCTAGCTTTTTGGAGGCGGCCGTGTACACAAAGAATCTAACAATAAATTTATATGACTAGCTAATTGTAAGATATGTTTTTTATGAAGACGGTGGGTGCTCCGGTTTCTCATTAAAAAAATGGGGAAAATTACAATTAGTGATCATAAGTGTGATCAGGCAAAGAACTCGACAAAGAGGAAAAACACTCAAGACAAAAAAATTAGGCAAAAAACATCTCTAGTTAAACATGCTATATATGCTGATCGCCATCATGTGTATATCTTAGAAATCCTACGGTTGCGGTCGTTCCATAGATACCAGATCGTGTAAAAAGTGAGTGTCAAGCCTGCCTTTCGCTCTTTGCTTTTCATACCGTGAGAGAGATTAGTGCACCATTGTTGGATGCCAGTAGTCGTGTCAATGGCGTTCCGCGACTGGTCATGTCTGAAACAGTCCAAATTTCTTTATATGAAGCTAATATATATATTCCAAAATGAGAAATAAGGTAGCCACATGGCGCAACCGAGATCGTTGTCACACCCTTTTAATTTGCAAAAGATGGTGAACCATGTTTATATTTTACACGCTTGATGTGGTGTAACATCTGATCAGATGCCCCCGGTCGACTTTTGTGTCCTTGCTTTGTCCTCTAGTTGTTCCTGACGAGAGCAAAGAAAATGAAACAAAAAGGGTGGGTATTCGGTGCACTGGCGGAGCTATGTCTATTTCTGCAGGGGCCATGACCCCCCAGCCCATGAATTTTTTGTGAAGAAACTCTATATCGGGTGACATAAATTCAGAGAAATACAGTTTTTGACCACTTTAAAAAATTATATTTCGTCATTTGCCCCCTCAGCTCTTCCTCGCAAGCTCCGCCACTGATTCGGTGCATCACTAGCTACCAATCTATAGCTAGTTGAAAAGGATGCAACAATGGAAATGGAACCGGAGGACGCTAAGCAAAGCAAAGTAGTAAAGGCCAAACTAACTAAAGCAAACGACAGAGAAAGAGATTCTTTTGCATACTTACCTCGGTGTGGGCCCATGCACTCCCAGAATGGAACTTGCAGCTCTTAAGTGTCATTGTCTAGCCAGCTCAAAGTATGTAGCTTAAATTGATTGGAATGAGATGCATGGAGAACATTTGCTGATTTCATCGGGGAAAGTTATGTGGATTACCTTTTTTGTTGTATATTATAGTTGGTGGGTTTTACGATGTGTGCACTTTGGTGTTTTACTATATTCAAAACTAATTAATAACCCACTCAAGTCCAAAGTCATGAAAAATTTATCCAATTCTCCCCCTTGTATATGCACATTGTTGATGAAGTCTGAACCTGAAATCTTTGGCAAAAGAATGTCCATTTCTGTTCCATGCACGAGGGAGAAGGGCCTGGTCAAACAGAAATGTAAATTACAAGTGTGTAACCTATTTTCCAATAGTCCATAAACGAAGCTAGATTTACAAGTTAAAAAAAAATCATCAATCGGATAACATCTTCTAGAACATCTCTAAGGGCATCTTGGCCTGCCCATATGATCTTGGTTTCTTATTTGGATTGATAATTAATTAACTTAAAGAAAAAAAGAAAATCTATTTGATTAACTAAGTGCAAAGTGGTCCACAGGAAAATTCTTTTTCTAATACCTTTGTCTCGTAAATACTAAAGCTTCATTAGAAAATTTCCCTAAATATTAAAATTGCAGTAATAAGTAAATTATCATTATTAGAAGAAGGTCATAATTAGCTACCCCCTCCAGTCCATATTAATTGTCGCTGATCCCAACAACAATTAATATTGATCATTGGCTGACTCATTAAATAGGATTTGCACACTAGTGCAGAACCGGGCAATAGCACCGGTTCGTAAGGCCCTTTAGTGCCGGTTCCATAACCGGCACTAAAGTGTGGGCACTAAAGCCCCCCCCCCCCTTTAGTACCGGTTCAGCATGAACCAATGGTAAAGGGCAACCACGTGGCACGAGCCAGCTCCGGGGGGCTGGAGCCCTTTAGTACCGGTTGGTAATACCAACCGGTACTATAAGGTTTGGGTTTTTTTTAGTTTTATGATTTCTTTTTCATTTAATTTTGTGTTTCCATTTTAATTCTTTTTCGTTTGCTGGTATTTTACGATACTACACATTGTACACGTTATGCATATATATAGTAGAACCAATCATGCATATATATATCATCAATGTCTCACAAACCACCATATTAATTAATTCACACATACACAAATGTATAGCTATATACAATTTCTCCTACATATGCATGTTGCCTTCGGAGCCAGTGGCATTAGCCTAATTGGTGCCTTCGGAGCACGATGACAATTGGAAGTGGTTTTCATGGGGGCGGTAGCGGGTAATAGTATTCTCCCTTCGGATTTATGACCTGGTCGAGCAAAAATCCCGCTATTTCCTCTTGAAGTGCTTCTACGCGCTCCGTTTCTAGGAGCTTCTCCCGCACCTCTCTGAACTGTTAAGAAGGAGATCAATATGCATGTGTATTAGTTGTGTGACTAGATATCGATAATGGTGTAAAAATTGTGAATAGTGTTCTGACAAGCGTACCCATTCCTGTCTTTGAGATCTGCTCCTTTCGGACGCCATCATGCGAATGTTCTCGCAAACGCAGAATGCACACAGATCAGTCCCCTGCGCCTGCTTCAGGGCCTTTACGAGAATGGAATTTGATCAGATAATAATTAATCAAGCATGATAATTAAAGAGATGGCAGCTAGCTAGCTAGCTAGTACTACTTAATTACTTACCTTGGGTCGAAACCATTGAAGCTTTTTTTTCCATTCGCCATCCGTGACGCTGATGAACCTTGCCCAAGCCCTGCCCGCCGATAAAGAAAATAAATAAAGGGGTTATTAAATAGTTCATATCATGAAATGACAAACTAAATAGGCCGAGATATATAGTTAATAATGATTGAAATTACCTGTTGACTATCCCAAACAAGATGTTATAGTCAGTTTTAACTTTGAGTAGTGAGTCCAGTATTTCAACTGTTCCGGCGTCAATTTTAATGATACACAAGACCCAGTGAAATCTGCACGCACACACGTTTGCATGTCTTAATTAAGCGGGCATATGTAAGCAAAAACATGTAGCTAGCTATTAGGCAAAAACAGAGAATTTATAGTACAAGACAGTGTGACTCACTAGAAGTTGTAAGGAAGTAGTATATCTTCATTGTATTTGAGGCGCTTCAAGAACTCTAGCATGTTGTCCTCTACGTCCTTTTGATGATGTGGATTTATCCGCCATGTGTATTCATTAACGGTGTTTGGGTCAATGAACCCAATGCCATAGCGTCCACCTTTTCTCATTTCATACATCTTCATCCTGCATAATACCACAGAAAAGAATATAGTGAGGATAATTACAGGTAATGATTGATCAAAAGGATCACTACAGCTAGCTTGAGACTTAAATTACAGAAAGAAATCACTTACAGACAATAGCAAGTGACGATAGATTTGTCGAGTGCGTCTTGATTGTATAACTGAAACAGTTTAGAATACTCAACGGACAGAGCTTTCTCATGGAAGTAATGCTCCTCGTTGACATTCACCATGAGGGACAATCGATCTGAAATCTTGGTAATGTTCATGTACCATTGATGCAATTCATACATTCTCGTTGGGAGGTTCTTGACCTTGTCTGGCTCGACCAAAGGTTGGCCCCGGACATATTTCCGGTTTATTTCATCCTCTCTAAGCACATGCATGGGCTCGATCTCGAGGAGTTGTCCAACAATGATGTTGAGAACTTCAGCCTGTATTATATGGTCCTTGGTTATTACCACATTGCCCACCTCGGGAACGTAAACTGTTTGCCCACAATAATATTGGGCGCGCGTACTCTCACGTGTTGTTGGCACAACAAGCGAGGGGATCGATTGCGCCGCCTGTTCTCCCAGCTGGGGAATGTTTTTCCCGCATTTTTTGACAGTTGCTTGTTGTTTGCTCGATCCCGAGCTCGCCTCCTTACGTAGACGTGCTCAATTTAACTTCCTAATGTGGCGCTCATAGTTTGTGTCAACAGGCTTGGGAGCTGGTGGTTGAGCCATACGAATGAAGTGGTCAATCGTTTCCTCAGGCACTTTCTCCCTTGGCGGCGGTGGAGGTTTCGGTGCAAAATGGGCTTCCACCTCGGCCTTCGATATGGTTGTGTTTTCCTCCTCGGACTTGTCATAAGCCCTCTGCGGAAGAGGCGTGAGGCTTGGACCATATTTATATCGCTTGCCTCCGCCTGTACTTCCTGTACTACCTCGACTCGTACCGCTACGCACCATAGCTGCGGGGTGTCTCTTCTGCGATTGCTGAGGCGGCGGAGACGGCTGACGGGGCTGATTTGGACGAGGAGGAGTGGCCTGAAGCTGTGCCGGACTTGGAGGAGTGGCCTGAGGTTGTGCCAGACTTGGAGGAGGAGTGGACGTCTGACGCTGTGGCGGACTTGCAGGGGGAGGAGTGGCTGACACTTTGCCGGACTTGGAGGAGGAGTGGCATGACACTTTACCGGACTTGGTGGACTTGCAGGAGTGGGAGTTTGCTGACTCGGTGGCGGACTTCGACGAGGAGTCGGCTGACGCGGTGTCGGTGGCCTTCGAAAGATGATGCAATCCTTTTTCCATAGGATGATACGATGTTTGGCCTCTCCAAGAAAGCGCTCGTCGTCACCTCCAGGAATGTCAAGTTGTAGCTCCGAATATGGTGGGTCCACCACCTCATCAACCAAGACACGAGCATAGCCCACTGGAATCGGGTTGCAATGGAAGGTTGCCTCGGGGGGATTTGTAAAAGCAACGGCGTCCGCCACCTTCATGGATATATTCGTTATTTTGACGTGTAGCTCGCATTTAGTGTTCTCCGTGATGTCATCCACAGGGTATCTACCCAGCATTGCGTCATCCGGGGCGGAACCCACACTGCTTCTCGGCATGGATGGGGCGGTGCTATCCAATGCTGGATCATCCGCTAGAAGCTGCAGCTGCTGAGACCCCCTTTGCTGGGTAAGTGAGTCGATCTGCTCCTGCTGCCGCTGGAATTTGACTGCCAATTCCGCTTGACTTGCTTCTAGGCCTTGAAGGCGTTCATAGTCCCGCTTCCTCTGCTCCTCCTCCATCTTCCTCTTCTTCTCCTCCGCAATCTTCTTTCTCGCACGGGTTCTGTAGTTGGTGTTCCAGTCTGAAAACCCCTCATACCACGGAATAGCGCCCTTGCCTCGTGTTCTTCCCGGGTGTTCAGGATTTCCCAGGGCACGCGTAAGCTCGTCGTTCTCTCTGTTGGGCTGGAACACCCCCGATCGTGCCTCTTCTATTGCAACAAGTATCGCATCGTCGGCTCCCTTCAGACTTGACTTCGTCGAAACATTGCCTGTCTTCGGGTCCAACTCCCCCCCATGCGCATAGAAAAAAGTCCTGCACCTGGGGGGGCAGCTCTTAGTAACCGGAGTGACACCTGCATCCTCCATCTCTTTCTTAGACTTATCCCACTTAGGCATTGCCACCGCATAGCCATCTGGCCCCAGCTTATGGAACTTATCCTTTTTTTCGGCATTCTTCTTGTTTATTCTCGACTGTTCCTTAGCTAATTCCGAATCCTTGAATTTCACAAAATCGTCCCAATGAGCACGTTGGTTCTCTAGTGTTCCCTCGAATACTGGAGTCTTCCTTCCTCCCTTGACGTACTTGTCCCATTCACGATTCTTGTGGTTCTTGAATGCAATCGCCATCTTCCTAAGAGCAGCGTCCTTGACTTTCTGCACATCTGCTTTTGTGAAATGATCTGGTAGGGTGAAATGTTCCATGAGAGTATCCCAAAGCAGATCTTTTTGATTCTTGTTGACAAAAGTAACATCTGGACGTGGCTTTGCTGGCTCTCTCCATTCTTGAAGTTTGATCGGGAGTTGGTCCTTCACAAGAACTCCGCACTGACGAACGAACTTGTCCGCAATCTTCTTAGGCGCTAATGGTTCGCCATTAGGTCTGACTGCCTCGATATTGTACTTTACGCCCTCCTTCAACTTTTTGTTCGGGCCTCGTTTCTTCCTTTTGCCTGAAGATTTGCTCGATCCGGATGGCTGAAAGAACAAAGATCGATTCGTTAATATATCTTCAAGTCATTTAAAACATGTGATGATCACCAGATGCCTGCTTATATAAATATACCTCGCCAGTCTTTGTTGTTTCAGGATCAACATGTTCTTCATCATCGTCATAATCGTAGTTCATGACTTCATCAATTCGGTCGTCGCGATCGAATATCATATCACCCTCTCCGGTGTTGTTTAGAAATTCGGAGCCGTCATAATCTTCTTCTTCATTCTGATCATCATCTGGCCCGCGTATCATATCGAACATGGTCTGTTCTCCCTCTCTGTCGGTATTGTCTGCCATAGCTTTTATTTAACTAATCCAAAAGAAATATAAAACAATTTAGTATTCAAATTACATCGTCTTGAATAATAGATATAATCTCGAATACATCGTCTAGAATAATAGATATAATCTCGAATACATCGTCTCAAATAATATATAATATTGAATAGTACATCACTGGCTAGATAGCTAATTAAAGATCGAATACTACAGAAGAATCTAGGACACTCGCGGTTCCTGCGGCGCGGGCGGTGGACACCCAAAGAGAAGGAACCCTCACAGGATCATAGCTGAAGTGAGATCCCCGAAGAAACTGCCAGGTATTGGAGAACCTGCCGCCTTCTAACGCAACCATGTAGCGATGGACGTGCTCGTCCTCCTCCCTGACACGGCGACGTACCACCTCCGGCGGGGCCGGGTCCCTCCGCACCAAAACTAGCCCACGCGAACGCCACCAAACGAGATCAGGGTCGACGACGGGACCCGGGGCCGGGTTCCTCATCAAGCGGCGTGCCCCTCCAGGCAGCACCTCCCAGTGCCAGCCCGGCGGAGCCCAGTCTCGGACATGGGTCGGCCGGACGTCGTCGCGGACGGGTCGACAGCGAGGATGCGGGCCGGGCATCGTCGAGAACAAATACTAGCTATATGCCCGCAAAAAGTAACATTTTTTTAATGATTGGATTTTGATAACTAAAATTTCTAACATTTCTATATAACACTAATTATGCTATCATTGCATATGTCAAAAATCTATATACTATTTCATAATAATTAAGCATCTAACACTAAAAACAGAAAACACAACTTCTATACATCCATTAAAAAACTGAAAAACAACATTATATAAAAAATTTCCATACTAATTAAACACTAATTATATCCATCTAACATGCATTCATACATATATAATAGTGAAAAAATAATAATCTAAATAATCTAAACTAATAAACATACAAAATACGTATATACATGCATTAATTCATACATATGTACGTGTGTGTGTGTGTGTGTTCATCATGCTTGTGTGTGTGTGTATGGGCTCGGGGAGGGGCGGCGCCCATGGTGGCCGCCAGGGGCGAGGGAGAGGGGTTAGAGGGGGAGAGCTCACAGCGGGGCGACGGCGACAGCGAGGCG
>NC_057807.1:3305969-3339891 GCF_018294505.1 Triticum aestivum
GACGGGGACGGGCCCGGGGCGGCGACAGAGACGAGGGCGGCGATGGGGACGGGGGCGGCGACGGGGACGGGGGCGGCGACGGCGACGGCGTCGATCGAATGGGGAAACAGAGGAAGAAATGAAATTTTCGCAACTGTTGTATATATAGGAGAGGCCTTTAGTACCAGTTGGAGCCACCAACCGGTACTAAAGGCCAACTTTGGCCAGGCGAAGAGGCGGGAAGACGAGGCCTTTAGTACCGGTTGGAGCCACCAACCGGTACTAAAGGGTGGTCTTTAGTACCGGTTGGAGCCACCAACCGGTACTAAAGGCCTCGCGCTGCCACCCCAAAGTTTAGTCCCACCTCGCCGGGCGAAGGGCAGCCGCACTAGTTTATAAACCCAGCCGCGGCTACCACTTCGAACTCCTCTATATAGCAGGCTTGTGGGCCTAAACTCTGCGCGCTGCCCTGTGAGTCTGCTGGGCCTTTAAGGCCTGTAATTACACACCTGTGGCCTATCAGGCCCACAGGGCAGCGCCCCAATTTTTTATAGTTTTTTTCTTTTCTGCTTTGTTTTCTTCTATTTATTTTGCGTAGTTTTTTGTATAGTTTTTTCTTTTCTGTTATATTTATTTTCTTCTATTTATTTGTGAGTAGTTTTTCATCTAGTTTGCCAAAATTCAACATTTTCAGAGTTCATTTTGTAGTGATTTTCAATTTCACGGTCATTTTGTAAACGATTGAAAAATAGCAAATATAATTTTTTTTCTTTTCTGCTTCATTTTTTCTTATTTTTATTTCTGAGTAGTTTTTTTTCTGCTATATTTATTTTCTTCTATTTATTTCTGAGTAGTTTTTTTACATAGTTTTTTTCTTTTCAGCTATAGTTTTTCTTCTTTTCTGCTATTTTTTCTTTTCTGCAAAACTTGATTGTCAAAGTCTGGAGTTATAACTTAAAAAAAAGAAATGTCGACGTGCAATTAGTTTTTGCCATAACAGAAGAAGTCCGGAGTTGTAATAAGTTATTAAAAATAAAAAAGAGGTGCAATGCTCGTTAATTTGCTTCAAGCCTTTCGGAATAGTGTAAACTGCACTGCGCATAGCTCCGTGCAGTCTACCGTATTCCTGAAGGCTTGAAGCTAAGCAACGTGAGCATTGAGCCTCTTCTTCATCGTCTCTGCACTCAGGGCTTATAAACCGCTCCTAGTCCCTCTCACTTCGCGAGGTGGGACTAAAAAACAGCTTACGTCGGGTTCATCCATGAACCGGTACTAAAGGTGCTCGTGGGGCCCCAGCCTTACCTGACACAACCTCATTAGTACCGGTTCGTGGTACAAACCGGCACTAAATGGTGATGGTGGGGCCATAGCCTGACCGGAGGCTGACACAACCTCTTTAGTACCGGTTCGTGGCATGAACCGGTACTAAAGGTTCGCCACGAACCGGTGCTATTGATCGCCGCCACGAACCGGCACTAGTGTACACATTAGTGCCGGCTGAAATTCCAACCGGCACTATTGTGCTTCACATTTGACCCTTCGCCACGACCCGGTACTAAAGGGGGTGCGCTGGCGCAGGTGCGGTGCGGCAAGTTTAGTCCCACCTAGCTAGCCGAGGGGCGACCGCACTGGTTTATAAACCCCCTTGCGGTCGCTCTCTCGAGCTCCTCTCCAAAGCAGGCCTACTGGGCCAACGTGTTCTTTGCTGCCCTGTGGGCCCACTTGGCCTTTGCGGGCCTGCATCCTGGCCCAACAACAGGTTGGGTTTCTAGTCGTATGCAGGCCGCTCTGGCCTAGTAGGCGGGCTTTTTTTAATTTTTTTTGCTTTATTTATTTTTGTGTTTTTTTGTGTATTTAGAGTTTCTTTGTGAATATTTTTGCTTTAGGTACAAAAACTTACAAACTTTCTATTGGTGCCCGTAGTTTTCAAATTTGAATAGTTTAAATTTTGAATTATTTGAAATTAGTGTGAATCACTAGTTTGTGAATAACTTAACTTTAAAAATCAGTAAAGGCATGAAAGAATTTGTTTGCACATAAAATTTCTTCGCGTTTCAAATGCCAAGACACATAACTACCCTAACTATTACAGAGATTCCCCTCTGGGTGTGAAACACAAAAGAAAGTGATGATAGTGAAGCCGATCACATCCCAGATCTTTGGGTGTGAAACTTTTTCTTTGCGTGTGTCCCTTTGCGCCGTAACCATGGAAAATCTTCATCATTTAACGGGATGCTCGGGTCAATATTCACTGTGAATGGAGCAATTTCATCAAACTTTTCATAATCTTCTGACTTGTCTGTCTTGTCATCCACTCCCACGATGTTTCTCTTCCCAGAAAGAACTATCTGCCACTTTGGCTCATCGTATGATGCATTCTCTTCCTTATCTTTTCTTTTTCTTGGCTTGATAGACATGTCCTTCACATAGAAAACCTGTGCCACATCATTAGCTAGGATGAATGGTTCGTCTGCATACGCAAGATTGTTGAGATCCACTGTTGTCATTCCGTACTGCGGGTCTTCCGTTACCCCGCCTCGTGTCATATTGACCCATTTGCACCGAAACAAAGGGACCTTTAAACCACGTCGATAGTCAAGTTCTCATATGTCCTGTATATAACCATAATATGTTTCCTTTCCCGTCTTGGTTTCTGCATCAAAGCGGACACCACTGTTTTGGTTGGTGCTCTTCTTATGTTGGGCGATCGTGTAAAATGTATTACCATTTATCTCGTACCCTTTGAAAGTCATTATATTCGAAGATGGTAACTGGGACAGCAAGTACAGGTCATCTTCAATAGAGGTGTCATGCATGGTACGTGTCTGCAACCAGCTGGCGAAACTCCTGGTTTGTTCACGTGTAATCCAGTCATCAGACCGCTCCGGGTGTTTGGAGCGTAGCAAATTCTTGTGTTCATCCATATACGGAGCCACCAAGGCGGAATTATGTAGAACTGTGTAGTGTGCTTGAGTGAGAGAATGTCCGTCCATACATATTATTTGTTCCCCTCCTAGCGTGCCTTTTCCATCTAGTCTACCCTTATGCCGCGATTCAGGAACACCAATCGGCTTAAGGTCAGAAATAAAGTCAATACAAAACTCAATGACCTCCTCATTTTGATGGCCCTTGGAGATGCTTCCTTCTGGCCTGGCATGGTTATGAACATATTTCTTTAAGACTCCCATGAACCTCTCAAAGGGGAACATATTGTGTAGAAATACAGGACCCAAAACGTTAATCTCTTCGCATAGGTGAACTAGGACGTGTGTCATGATGTTGAAGAAGGATGGTGGGAACACCAACTCGAAACTGACAAGACATTGCACCAAATCCTTCTGTAACCTTGGTATGATTTCTGGATCGATTACCTTCTGAGAGATTGCATTGAGAAATGCACATAGCTTCACAATGGCTAATCGAACATTTTCGGGTAGAAGCCCCCTCAATGCAACCGGAAGCAGTTGCGTCATAATCACGTGGCAGTCATGAGACTTTAGGTTCTGGAACTTTTTCTCTGCCATGTTTATTATTCCCTTTATATTCGACGAGAAGCCAGACGGTACCTTAATACTGAGCAGGCATTCAAAGAAGATTTCCTTCTCTTCTTTGGTAAGAGTGTAGCTTGCATGACCCTGATGTATGTCGTCTTCTCCGTGCATACGTTGTTGGTCCTCCCATGCCTCAGGTGTATCTTTTGTCTTCCCATACACGCCCAAGAAGCCAAGCAGGGTCATGATGAGGACATGTACCTAGGGTAGGGTCATAGACCTGATCTATGTACCCTGCCCAAGGACACCCTCAGAAGAAACTGCCTTCTAGTCGACCAAGAGGGACTTCACTCGACCAACCCGAAGGACTCGACCATGAAGACTCACTCGACCATCAGGAGATCAAGAGCCACTCTGCATCCAAACGGTCTGTAATTAAGTAGTCTTTATGGCATTTAGAACACTTTATGTAAGACGTTACCAGTAACGCCTAGACTTAATGTCCTTTAAACCCCGCATTACTGAGGGCCGGAGGGGTCTAGCGATCACTATATAAGCCACCCCCCTCCTCAGTGTAAAGGGTTCTCACTCTTGTAACCTATACACACAGAATCCAGTCGACCGCCTCCGGGCTCCGAGACGTAGGGCTATTACTTCTTCCGAGAAGGGCCTGAACTCGTACATCCTGTGTCTTTACAACTGCTCCATAGCTAGGATCTTGCCTCTCAATACCTACCCCCATTCTACTGTCAGACTTAGAACCGCGACAGTTGGCGCCCACCGTGGGGCAGGTGTCTTAGCGATTTTTGGAGAAGTTGCGATTCTTCCGATTACTTTCATCATGGTCGCTAGCGGAGTTTTGGTCGAAGACTGCGAGATCCGTCTCGGCGCTCTCACCTTCATCGCCGACGATTCCGCTTGGCTCCAAGAAGCTCCACTCGACATCGACGCGCTCCCCGTCCGCGGTGCGACGCATTTTCGCGCATGTGTCCGCGGCGTTCTGCTGCGGCAACCGTCGACTCCGTATTGGTCGACTCCTCTGTCGTCATCCCTCCCAGTTTCCCGCCAGTGCAAGCGATCTGGTCGGTCGAGCCTACAGCGGTGGGTGAGGCACACGGTAGCTCGCCAGACGGCCACCACCCAAGTCGCGGCAATCGTGCCTGACGAATCCCTCTACGGCTTGTTTGATCTGTCGACTGGCTCTATAGAGACTGCATCCGAGTGCGATAGCAGTGATCCAGCGGCGGAGGTCTTGATGGTTGATGGGCCTCATAGCCCTCCCGGCTTCCCGCGTGGCGATGGGGCGGACGGTGGAGGTGACCCTGCTCGAGTCCATGAGGAATATCAACCCGAGCCACTTAACCCCCTGCAAAGGGAAGAACTTCGCCGCAGGAACATGGATGCCCTGCATACTCCTATCGCAGGAGAAACCCCCGAGGCTCGTGCCTTGGAAGAGGTGCGTTTGGCCAACTTGGTTGAACGCGCTCGTCTGGAGAATCTCCAGCGAGCACTCGACGAGCGCACGCGGCAACGAGTACCCGACTCCAGTCGATGTCAACTCTTCTCGCCGACTCAGGTATATCGAACCCCGATTCAGAATTTAGCAGCTGCAACCCGTATAGCAGAGTCAATTCAGCCCTCTCAGTCAGAGGCTGGCAGAGGCTTGATGCAGATTAGAGATTTGCTCCGGGCAGCAGGAGATCAGAATTCGGCCGTGTCACAGTCACGCAACAGGATTCACAGCCGATCCGTCGCTGTGAATTCGGTTCAGTCAGCTCATAGCCCTAGATCGCCTCCGCGGCGTGAAGGACGCGAGAATCGACGAGACCAATACGGTGACCGATATGATCGTGATGATAGGCGTCGAGTGCCCACTCCTCCTCCGAGAGGCGGGTCTTACGCTCCTCGACAGCAAGATGACAGGCGTCAACTCAGTGTGGGGCAGAGAGCTCCGGTCGACCCCCGGGAACCAGGCTTCGACGCACGATCCATTATCGTGCAAGGCTTGGTCGATCGGAACAGGGCTCACAGAGACGCGCCCACTGGCAACCGAGTGCATGTTTCGGGTCCGGAATGTTTCAGCAGGGCTATCAGAGCCACAGTAATTCCCCCCAACTTCAGGTTGGCAACTGGAGTGAGCAAGTTCACCGGTGAGTCTAAGCCCGAAACCTGGCTTGAGGACTACCGAGTGGCAGTACAGATCGGCGGCGGGAATGATGAGGTGGCCATGAATCATTTACCACTCATGTTGGAAGGTTCGGCCAGGGCTTGGCTGAATCAGCTGACTCCAAGCAGTATTTACACTTGGGAAGATCTTTCCCGAGTGTTCATCAGAACATTTGAAGGAACCTGCAAGCGACCAGCTGGGCTGACAGAGCTGCAAGTCTGCGTACAGAAGACGAATGAAACCTTACGAGAGTACATTCAGAGGTGGATTACTTTGCATCATACCGTGGAGAACGTGTCTGATCATCAGGCAGTCTGTGCTTTCAAGGATGGTGTCAGGAACAGAGAATTAAGTTTGAAGTTTGGGCGTACCAGAGATATGACCCTGAGTCGAATGATGGAAATTGCCACCAAGTACACCAATGGTGAAGAGGAAGACCGACTCCGAAGCGGCAAGTACAAGCCGAGTCAGTCGGAAAAAGGAAACTCCAGTCGGAAGCAGAAGCGGAAAGCCGAACCGGCGGCTCCTGGAGAGGCTCTGGCCGTGACTCAGGGCAAGTTCAAGGGAAAACCCAAAGGATCCTGGAACCCCAAGAAGGTGAAGGATAAAGAAGGAAATGACGTGTTGGATCTGCTATGTCACATCCACATGAAGAAGGACGAAGAAGGTAACTTCGTCTACCCTAAGCATACCACTCACCAATGTCGGCTCTTGATCCAGCAGTTTCAAGGCAAGCAGCCCAAGGACAAAGAGAAGGAGTCAGACAAGGCTGAGGACAAGGAAGACAGCGAAGGAGGTTATCCTCATGTCAATTCCACCCTGATGATTTTTTCTGATATAGAGAGCAAAAGTTGACTGAAAGTGATCAACCGGGAGGTGAATATGGTCGCTCCGGCGACGCCAAATTATCTGAGATGGTCCCAGACTCCCATTACATTCGACCAGTCTGATCACCCGACTCATATTGCCACCCCTGGGAGGCAAGCCTTAGTGGTCGACCCGATCGTCGAAGGCACTCGACTGACGAAGGTGCTGATGGATGGTGGTAGCGGATTGAATTTATTGTATACGGACACGCTGAAAGGAATGGCATTCCGATGTCCCGACTCAGCAAGAGCAACATGAGTTTTCATGGAGTTATACCTGGAAAGAAAGCCGAATCACTTGGCCAAATAGCTCTGGATGTAGTGTTCGGTGACTCGAAACATTTCCGGAAAGAGAAGCTGACGTTTGAGGTCGTGGATTTTCAGAGCGCCTACCACGCTATTTTGGGGAGACCAGCTTACGCACGGTTCATGGCTCGACCATGTTACGTGTACCTCAAATTGAAGATGCCCGGCCCCAAAGGCGTGATCACTGTCACTGGAAATCGGAAAAAGGCAGAAGAGTGCTTCCAGAAAGGATCAAAGATTGCCGATTCTCAGATGGCAACGGTCGAGTTAGAAGAATATAAGCAAAATGCTGATCCGAGTGAATTATTGCGAGCTAAGAAGCCTGCCATAGAGTCAGCGTTTCAGTCGTCCGGTGAGATGAAGCCCGTTCACATTCACCCGACAGATCCCAATGCAGCTCCTACCCATATCTCCACAACACTCGACCCTAAATAGGAAGAAGCGCTCATCCAGTTCCTCCGTGAGAACTGGGACATCTTTGCATGGAAGCCTGCTGACATGCCGGGTGTTCCTAGGGGACTGGCTGAGCATCGCCTAAGAGTCGACTCGGCAGCAAAACCAGTCAAAGAACATCTTTGGCGGTCCACCGTCCAGAAGAGAAAAGCTATTGGTGAGGAGGTGGCTCGACTATTGGCGGCAGGATTTATCCGAGAGATATACCACTCCAAGTTGCTCGCCAATGTTGTCATGGTTCCCAAAAAGGACAACTCACTCCGCATGTGCATTGATTTCAAACACATCAATCGGGCCTGCCCGAAAGATCATTTTCCTCTCCCTCGAATCGATCAAATTTTCGACTCGACCACGGGGTGTGAGAGGTTGTCTTTTCTAGACGCCTACTCCGGATACCATCAGATCCGTCTATATGGACCTGATGAGATCAAAACAGCTTTCGTCACACCATTCGGGTGCTTTTGCTATATCACTATGCCATTCGGCCACAAGAATGCCGGAGCCACGTTCATGAGGATGATTCAGAAGTGTTTGCTCACTCAAATCAGTCGGAACGTGGAAGCGTACATGGATGACATTGTGGTCAAGTCACATAAGGGTTTCGACCTGTTGACTGACCTAGCCGAAACATTTGCCAATCTCAGGAGGTATGATATCAAGCTCAATCCGTCGAAGTGCACATTCGGAGTTCCAGGTGGCAAGTTACTCGGTTTTCTCGTTTCCGAACGAGGAATCGACGCTAACCCAGAAAAAGTTGGCACTATACTCCGAATGAAATGCCCTGTGCGAATGCACGACGTCCAGAAACTTACCGGATGCTTGGCCGCGTTAAGTCGATTCATCTCTCGCCTCGGTGAAAAGGCGTTGCCCCTTTACCGACTGATGAAAAAAGCAGACAAGTTCGAGTGGACTCCAGAAGCTGATGCAGCGTTTGCTGAGCTAAAAGCTCTGCTCTCCACCCAGCCGGTGCTTGCTGCTCCAATCAGCAAAGAGCCTCTGTTGCTTTACATTGCAGCCACAGGACAGGTCGTCAGTACAGTACTTACGGTCGAGCGGGAAGAGGAAGGCAAAACCTTCAAAGTTCAACGCCCAGTGTATTATCTCTCAGAAGTTTTGACTCCATCAAACCAAAGATATCCTCATTATCAGAAGCTTGTGTATGGAATCTACATGACCATGACATTACGGTCGTCAGCGACGCACCATTGTCAGAGATTCTGCACAACAGAGACGCAACTGGTCGAGTGGCTAAATGGGCGATTGAACTTCTTCCCCTTGATATCAAATTTGAGGCAAAGAAATCCATTAAGTCCCAGGCTATAGCTGATTTCCTTGCCGAGTGGATTGAACAACAGCAACCGACTCAAGTTCACTCGGAGCATTGGAGCATGTTCTTCGACGGCTCTAAGATGTTAAATGGTTCTAGTGCTGGGGTAGTCTTGGTTTCCCCCAGAGGAGATAAGCTCAGATATGTGCTCCAGATTCACTTCGATTCCTCCAACAATGAAGCAGAATATGAAGCTCTCTTGTACGGGTTGCGCATGGCCATTTCACTCAGCGTCCGTCGCCTTATGGTTTATGGCGACTCAGATTTGGTGGTCAATCAGGTGATGAAGGAGTGGGATGTTAGAAGCCCATCCATGACTGGATACTGCAATGCAGTGAGGAAGCTCAAAAAGAAATTCGAAAGGTTGGAACTCCATCACATACCCCGATTGAAGAATCAAGCGGCTGAGGATTTGGCAAAAATAGGATCCAAGAGAGAAGCCGTCCCCAGTGGTGTGTTCTTGGAGCATATTCATACTCCATCAGTCAAAGAAGATCCTTTTACTGAAGAAGCTCCGCAGCCCAAGAGTGCCACAGATCCGACTGAGGTTGAAGTTCCAGCAATGGTCGACTTGATTATGGAGGCTTTAGTGATCACTCCCGATTGGACAATACCATACATCGCGTATATCCTGAGAAAAGAGCTCCCAGAGGATGAAGGATAGGCTCGACAGATCATCCGCCGGTCCAAAGCCTTTACTATGATCAAAGGGCAGCTATTCAGAGAGAGCGCGACTGGAGTTGGTCAGAAGTGCATAACGCCAGAAGAAGGTCGAATAATCCTTGATGATATCCACTCGGGGACCTGTGGCCATCATGCGTCCTCTTGGACCATCGTGGCCAAAGCATACCGAGCCGGATTTTACTGGCCAAGGGCGAACGAAATGGCAAAGGAGATAGTGGACAAGTGCGAGGGATGCCAGTTTTACTCCAACATGTCACACAAGCCTGCGTCAGCCCTGAAGACCATATCACTCGTCTGGCCGTTCGTTGTATGGGGATTGGATATGGTTGGTCCCTTGAGGACTGGTCGAAGCGGTTTCACACATGTATTGGTAGCATTCGACAAGTTTACCAAGTGGATTGAGGCTAAACCCATCAAGAACCTCGACACCAGTACTGCGGTCAGCTTCATCAGAGAACTCACATTCAGATATGCAGTCCCACATAGCATCATCACTGACAATGGGTCAAACTTTGATTTGGAGGAATTCAGAGCGTTCTGCATATCTCAAGGCACACGAGTCGACTATGCTTCAGTCGCCCATCCTCAGTCGAATGGACAAGCAGAGCGGGCCAATGGCTTGATTCTCAAAGGGTTGAAACCCCGATTGATGCGTGACCTCAAGCATGCGGCTGGAGCATGGGTCGACGAACTTCCCTTTATGCTTTGGGGGTTAAGGACCACGCCTAATCGGTCGACTGGGAGAACTCCATTCTTCTTGGTCTACGGAGCCGAAGCGGTCTTGCCGAGTGACCTGCTCCACAACGCTCCTTGAGTCGAGCTCTACAACGAAGCTGAAGTAGAACAAGCATGTCAGGATGCGGTTGACCTCCTGGAGGAAGAAAGGGAGATGGCTCTGATCCGATCGACCATTTACCAACAGGACTTGCATCGTTTTCACGCCAGAAACGTGAAGAGTCGAGCCTTCCAGGAAGGAGATTTGGTCCTCTGAGTGGATCAACAGAAACCACACAAGCTTGCCCCTTCTTGGGAAGGACCCTTCATCGTTACGAAGGTTCTCCACAACGGAGTGTACCGTCTTTACAACGTCGAGCACGACATCGACGAGCCCCGAGCTTGGAACGCGGATCTTCTCCGCCCCTTCTACACTTAAGTATTCACTCGGATGAGTTGTAATAAAAGTACCTCTGTAGTTCATATTTTGAAAGATAATAGTGTCATAATCTCCCTGATGATTTTTGTCACTTTCTCTTATTCGGCAAAACTCCCCCAGTGGGTAGCTTAGCTGCGAATCCGTTTCGCCTAAGTTTGTAAAAAAAAACCTTACCGAGTGGCAAGCCGGTCTCGCACTCGGGGGCTTAGCTGCGAATCCGTTTCGCCTAAGTTTCAATAAAATCCTACCGAGTGGTAAGCCAGCCTTCCACTCGGGGGCTTAGCTGTAGTCCAAGTACTCGCCTAAGTTTAATAAAATCCTACCGAGTGGTAAGCCAGCCTTCCACTCGGAGGCTTAGCTGCAGTCCAAGTACTCGCCTAAGTTTAATAAAATCCTACCGAGTGGTAAGCCAGCCTTCCACTCGGAGGCTTAGCTGCAGTCCAAGTACTCGCCTAAGTTTAATAAAATCCTACCGAGCGGTAAGCCAGCCTTCCACTCGGAGGCTTAGCTGCAGTCCAAGTACTCGCCTAAGTTCAAATACAACGTGCGCTCGCAAGAAGGATGAGGTGCAGGTCGACTGCTACTCCCTCCTCCGAGCAACGCCACAAGTACAAAGTGCCTTCTATAAGAAGAACATCTTAAAACCCTACCGAGTGGAGAGCAAACCTCCCACTCGGAGGCTTAGCTGCAGCCCCGTGCTCGCCTAAGTTAAACAAAATCCTACCGAGTGGAGAGCAAACCTCCCACTCGGGGGCTTAGCTACAGCCCCGCGCTCGCCTAAGTTTTGAAAATCCTACCGAGTGGAGAGCAAACCTCCCACTCGGGGGCTTAGCTGCAGCCCCGTGCTCGCCTAAGTTAAACAAAATCCTACCGAGTGGAGAGCAAACCTCCCACTCGGGGGCTTAGCTGCAGCCCCGCGCTCGCCTAAGTTTTGAAAATCCTACCGAGTGGAGAGCAAACCTCCCACTCGGGGGGCTTAGCTGCAGCCCCGTGCTTGCCTAAGTTAAACAAAATCCTACCGAGTGGAGAGCAAACCTCCCACTCGGGAGGCTTAACTGCTGCCCCGTGCTCGCCTAAGTCTGGAAAATCCTACCGAGTGGAGAGCAAACCTCCCACTCGGAGGCTTAGCCGTAGCCCAAGGCCTGCTTAAGTGAATTGAGGAACGAGTCGATTGCAATAAGCACCTCACTTTAACTGGCAAAAGACATCTGAAACCAAATGCGAGCATATTCAAACGTCGACTCCAAGTTCGGATAAATACCTAACGGAATCGAAAAGTGCTCAGGCGCTAAGCCTGTTAAGGTTTATCGGTTACAGAATCACTCGGCATACCGAGGCGGATTTGAAGTGTCGAGCTCAAGAAGTTTTTTACCCCTCCTATGGAGGGCTGGAAGGTGCAACAAACTCGTCGAGGTCGATCCCATCAGCAATACGAGTGGCAGCGGCGATGAAGGTCTCCATGAAGGACCAAAAATCGTGCTTCTTGGTGTTAGCCACCCGAAGATCCGCCAACTTGTCATCTCGCGCATCCTTGCAATGGACTCGGACCAGAGATAAAGCAACATCTGCACCACACCTGGCAGCAGATTTCTTCCACTCCTGCACTCGACTTGGCACTGTGTTCAGTCGAGTCATCAGGGACTCGAGGTCATTCTGGAGCGTCTCCCCGGGCCAGAGCGTAGCGTCGATGCGAGAAGTGGCAACCTTCAACCTTGCTAGATAATCAATGACGGCAGCAACACGAGATTCTAGCCGGAGCACATTCATGGCAACTTCATCATTCACCGGAGAGTTGATGAGGTCCAGGTTAGGCTCCAGTCGACCAGTCTCCTCTTCAAAGTTTTGGCAGAATTCTGCAAGCACAACCACCGAGTCAAAACAACGGTCGAATGGAAAGATCACTGTAAAAACAGTTGTCGGGCGCAAAAGATTACCTTCGAGCACGAGGAATAGCTTCTTGGCGAGTCCGCCCAGATAAGCCTCCAGATCGTTCCTCTTTCCCGTCAGCTCACTGGCCTTGTCGTTCAGAGCAACTTTATCACTTTTCAGTCGACTGACCTCCTTGTTGGCAATAGCAAGAGCAGCTTTCAGATTGGTGTTTTCTTCTTCAAGCTTGGCGACCGAAGCCAACTTCTCGTCTGCGAGTCTGGTCTTCTCTAAAGCTGTTCTCTGCATCTCAGCCAACTCTAGGTCTTTCTTCTTCTGGGCCTCCTTCACTTTGCCTGCAAAATTATAGCAGGGTCAGAATTCGAAGCAAATGAGGAGCAAAAGCAGTCCAAAGACTCACCAAACATACCTTTGGTCTCCTCCTTCGCCTTCGCCAAGTTCTCCTGGACCAGCTTCAGATCAAGCTCGAGCTGGATATGCTTGTTCTCCATCTCAGTATAGCGAGCTTCAAGCTCGCAAGATTTCTACAAAAACCAATCGACAGAAGTCAAAAACAATTCACTTCCGAGTGACTAAGGAAAAACCATACGTTTCTAAGACTATAGCCGAATACAAACATTCAACCATAGTCTCGGGGACTACACCCAGTGGGTGCACTCAGCGTGCCCCCACTAGTTCTATCAAGGAAGAGTCGACCAGTCGACCAACAAAAAAAAAGAGAGGGAAGTGTTCTTCAGACTGTAGTCAACTGCCCGCAGTCGACCACAGTCTCAGGGACTACACCCAGTGGGTGCACTCAGCGTGCCCCCACCAGTCAAGAAATCCATTCGGCATAACCGAATGAAGAAAACATTCAAAATATAAAGACTATGGTCGACTGCCAGCAGTCCACCATAGCCTTGGGGACTACACCCAGTGGGTGCACTCAGCGTGCCCCCACTAAATCAGAACTCCAATCGACACACCCAGTGGGTGTAAGACAATCACTAAGAATTTCAGAAAGGAAGAATCTTCAGACATCATATCCTAACAGAACAGGTGATGACCGACTGACCTGAACGTTGCTCTGGAGAGCAGAACTGGCGTCATAAGCTACCTGGCTAGCCTCTCGGATGGCTTTCACTTGCTCCATCATGACTCCCGTCTGGCGTATCACTTCTTTTGCAGCACTGGCTTGGTCCTCTGGGACGTAGTGGGTCGAGAAGAGGGAAGGCTGTGCTGCACTCGACGATGCGGGGTGAGCACTCGTCAACGGCACCGCAAAAGATACGGTGGGCCGAGTGATGTTCTCTCCCTCCGCGACCAGTGGCTCAGGTGCTGACACGTCCTGAGTCAACCTGCCAGCAGACGCTTTTTTACTCCTCCTTTTCTTCAGTGGTTCCTCATCATCGTCGTCATCAGGAAGGGTGATAACAACATCGGATGGAGCTGCAGAAAAGAATCAGAATTAGATACCAAGATCCAATCGACTAAAAGATGGAATCACGAGAGTCATACCAGGTTTTGAAGTAACATCATCTTCCATCTCATGATCGTCAGCCTTGGCCGAGGTATCAGAAGTAGCAGCACTGCAACTCCAAACATCAGTTGGTTAATTCATGAGTCGACCAAAAATAAACCCACGAAGAGCAAGAAGACTCGGATAGAATTTTTACCTTGATATGGTGGGAATCGACACCTTCATCTTCGGCAAGACCTTCGCCGGTTTCGATGGCGCCATTCGAGATTGCTTCGGGGCCTTCTCAGTCGGCGTCGGAGAAGTGGTCCGAGGGCGCTTGGTCGACTGCGCGACAGTCGCGACCCCCTTACCGCGTTCAACCGCAGGGTCATGGATGAGCTTCGATCGCCTTTCCGCACGAGGCGGTACAACTTCCTCCTCCTCCTCCTCTTCCTCCTCTTCATCAGAGTCATCACCGTCATCGTCATCAGCGGCATCAGAATCCCACTCCTCCTGGCTTTCGCCTCCACTTCCTTCCCCCTCTTCAGTCGGCGTCTGAGCTCCATTCGGCATCGAGTAAAATTCAGTGATGGCCTGACAGTCAACAAAACGAATATCAATCGACCAATTTGCGGCAAAGGCAGAATGAGTACAACAAGACTACAAATGAAGATAAAGTGGAGGTACCGAGTCTGGAGTATATGTATTGTCGAGTGGCGGGATCCTTCTGCCCCCCCAAGGATTGTCCTTATTCCCTGTGACTGCAGCCATCCACCTCTCTAGTGTGGCATCGTCGACTACCTCTGGATGAACCCGAGTTTCGTCCTCGGTTCCACAGTACAGCCACATTGGGTGGCCCCGGTACTGAAGTGGCTGGATGCCCCGCCTAAGGAAGACCTCCAGGAGGTCCATGCCCGTCACTCCTCGAACTAGCTGAACTACACGTTCCATCAACATCTTCACTTGGGCTTTCTCCTCAGGGAGCACTTTCAGAGATGAGGGCTTGTTCACTTGGTCCATAGAAAACGGAGGAAGACCACTCGACTGCCCCGGCGTCGACTCGTCTTGGCAGTAAAACCAAGTCGACTGCCAGCCTCTGACCGACTCTGGGAGGGTCATGGCCGGAAAGGTGCTCTTATTCCTCATCTGAATCCCCAGACCGCCACACATCTGAATGACCTTAGTCTTATCATCGCCTGGACTCGCCTTTTTCACTGTCTGAGAATGACAAGTGAATATGTGCTTGAACAGACCCCAGTGCGGTCGGCAGCCCAAGAAGTTCTCGCACATGGACACGAAGGCAGCAAGGTAGGCGATGGAGTTCGGATTGAAGTGGTGGAGTTGCGCCCCAAAGAAATTCAGGAAACCATGAAAGAAAGCACTCGGAGGCAGAGAAAATCCACGATCGACGTGAGTAGCTAAAAGGATGCACTCACCCTCCTGCGGCTGCGGATGCCACTCGTTCCCCGGGAGCCTCGCTGCTCCGTGGGGGATCAAATCCTCGTTGGCCATCTCAGCGAGATCCGTCTTGGTGATGGTCGACCGGATCCAATCACCTTGAACCCAGCCTTGCGGCAGGCGGGACCTGGACGAGGATCCTCCCCGGCTAGTCGCTCTCCCTTTCGCCTTCCCCGTCACCGTCGCCTTCTTCGCACGCTCCATAGCCGCCGTCTTCTCATTCACCATTGCTGCCGTCGAAGCGCACGAGGGGTGGTTAGGCAGAGGCGGGAGCAGACGATGCGGGCGGAGGTGGAGAGGAAAGAAGGAGAATTGGAGAAGTACTATTCAAAAACCCTCGCCGGGCACATTTATAGAGCCGTTTCCGAGTGAATGACAAATGGGCCCAAGCAATCCTATCACATCCCGAAACAGTTGCGCAAGCGTGATACGTGGCGAAAAAGATGGCGCGGAAATCGAGGCGTCTATGTTCTATCCCATCAAAGCGCCGCGGTCCGCCCCGCTTCGCGCGCCCCCCAAAATTCGGATCCCACGAAATCCGCTAAACAGCAGACCAATCTGTCAGACGATGGATTTCCTGCGATCCGTCGCTCGGAAGTTTATCAAGTGCAAAAGTTCACTCGACTTAAGAAAGGAATGGATCAAGGCGACTGAAATAAGAGTTGTTGTCATCAACAAGAGATTATTGGTCCAAGACCATACATATCCAGAACACAAAAGCAGGTCGAAAAAAACATCAACTCCTTCCTCACTCAAACCTCGATCCATTCGGGGGCTAATGATGAGGACATGTACCTAGGGTAGGGTCATAGACCTGATCTAAGTACCCTGCCCAAGGACACCCTCAGAAGAAACTTCCTTCCAGTCAACCAAGAGGGACTTCACTCGACCAACCCGAAGGACTCGACCATGAAGACTCACTCAACCATCAGGAGATCAAGAGCCACTCTGCATCCAAACGGTCTGTAATTAAGTAGTCTTTATGGCATTTAGAACACTTTATGTAAGACGTTACCAGTAACGCCTAGACTTAATGTACTTTAAACCCCGCATTACTGAGGGCCGGAGGGGTCTAGCGATCACTATATAAGCCACCCCCCTCCTCAGTGTAAAGGGTTCGCACTCTGGTAACCTATACACACATAATCCAGTCGACCGCCTCCGGGCTCCGAGATGTAGGGCTATTACTTCTTCCGAGAAGGGCCTGAACTCGTACATCCTGTGTCTTTACAACTGCTCCATAGCTAGGATCTTGCCTCTCAATACCTACCCCCCATTCTACTGTCAGACTTAGAACCGCGACAGGTCACGCAAAGATTCTTCGTCACGTGCATCACGTCGATTGCGGAGCGGACCTCTAGGTCTTTCCGATATGGCAGGTCTCAAAATGTAGATTTGTTCTTCCACATGGGTGCGCGTCCGTCAGCGTCCTTCGGAACAGGTTGTCCGCCAGGACCCTTTCCAAGTATCACCTTCAAATCCTTGACCATATCATGTACATCAGCACCAGTACGGTGGCGAGGCTTCGTCCGGTGATCCGCCTCACCTTTGAAATGCTTGCCTTTCTTTCTTACGGGATGCCTGCTCGGAAGAAATCGACGATGTCGCAGGTACACATTCTTCTTACAACTATTCAAATATATACTGTCGGTATCATCCAAACGGTGCGTGCATCCGCGGTATCCCTTGTTTGTCTGTCCTGAAAGGTTACTGAGAGCAGGCCAATCATTGATGGTCACGAACAGCAACGCCTTTAGGTCAAATTCTTCCCCGATGTGCTCATCCCACGCACGTACACCTGTTCCATTCCACAGTTGTAAGAGTTCTTCAACTAATGGCCTTAGGTACACATTAATGTCGTTGTCGGGTTGCTTAGGGCCTTGGATGAGCACTGGCATCATAATGAACTTCCGCTTCATGCACAACCAAGGAGGAAGGTTATACAAACATAGAGTCACAGGCCAGGTGTTATGGTTGCTGCTCTGCTCCCCAAAAGGATTAATGCCATCTGCGCTTAGACCAAACCATATGCTCCTTGCGTCATCTGCAAACTCCTTCCCGTACTTTCTTTCGATTTTTCTCCACTGCGATCCGTCAGCGGGTACTCTCAACTTTCCGTCTTTCTTACGGTCTTCTCTGTGCCATCGCATCGCCTTGGCATGCTCTTTGTTTTGGAACGAATGTTTCAACCATGGTATTATAGGAGAATACCACATCACCTTGGCAGGAATCTTCTTCCTGGGGCACTCGCCCTCGACATCACCATGCTCATCGCGGCTGATCTTATAGCACAATGCACCACATACAGGGCAAGCGTTCAAATCCTCGTACTCACCGCGGTAGAGGATGCAATCATTAGGGCATGCATGTATCTTCTGCACCTCTAACCCTAGAGGGCAGATAGCCTTCTTTACTTCGTACGTACTCTCGGGCAATTCGTTGTCCTTTGGAAGCATATCCTTTATAATTACCAGCAACTTTCCAAATCCCTTGTTAGATACACCATTCTCTGCCTTCTATTGCAGCAATTCCAGTGTGGTGCCCAGCTTTTTCTTGTCACCTACGCAATTCGGGTACAACAATATGATCCTCTAACATGCGCTGCAACTTCTTCTTCTCCAAATCACTTGTGCAGTTTCTCTTTGCATCGGCAATGGCCCGACCTAGATCATCAACGGGCTCATCTGATGCCTCTTCTTCAGCTTCTTCCCGCATTGCCGGCTCAGCTTCTTCCCCCATTGTTGTATCATCGTATTCAGGGAACTCATGGCCAGGATAGCTGTCGTCGTCCTCTTCTTCTTCATTGTCTTCCATCATAACCCCTCTTTCTCCGTACTTGGTCCAAACATTATAGTGGGGCATGAAACCGGACTCAAACAGGTGGACGTGAATGGTTCTTGACGTAGAGTAATTGCGACCATTCTTACAGCCAGCACATGGACAAGGCATAAAACCATCCGCCCGCTTGTTTGCCTCAGCCGCAAGCAGAAAAGTATGCACGCCCTCAACGAACTGGGGAGAGCATCGGTCATCGTACATCCATTGCCGGCTCATCTTCATTACACAACACCGAATAGACCAAATTAATACAAGTTCATACATAAAGTTCATACAACACTTAAATGCAACAAACAAATAGCTCTCTAGCTAAAGCATTTAAATACAACAACAAATGCGATCAAGATCGTAACTAAGGTAACAATTGATCCAACAGCATAATGATACCAAGCCTCACTATCGATGGCATATTTTCTAATCTTTCTAATCTTCAAGCGCATTTTCTCCATTTTATTCTTGTGATCATCGACGACATCGGCAACATGCAACTCCAATTCCATCTTCTCCCCCTCAATTCTTTTCAATTTTTCTTTCAAGTACTCGTTTTCTCTTTCAACTAAATTTAACCTCTCGACAATAGGGTCGGTTGGAATTTCCGGTTCACGTACCTCCTAGATAAAAATATCTATGTCAACTTGATGGGCATAATTTGTCATAAACACGAAATGCAACAAATAGTTTTAAAAGAGAATATACCACATCCGAATCATAACAAGGACGAGGGCCGACGGGGACGGATATCAAAACCATGGCACTATGTATAACAAACAACGTACGGGTAAGATAATTATTATACGAGTAACTATATATCCAAATCACACAAACATCAATTTTTTATATAAAATTTCATGAACAAGAGGCTCACCACAAGGTGGTGCCGGCGACGGGACGGTGCGGGCGATAGACGGTGGTTACGACGGAGATTTAGAAGGCACTAAGTAAACCACACCTACATATGCAAACTAAGTGTTATTTTGACCTCAAATTGCATATAAATCAAATACTACCACATATGATTCCTCCCAAATTACTAAAACCCACAATTAATCACTATATAAACCAATACAAGAGCTAATCTAGCAATGAGAGATGAAAGGACAAAGTTGCTAACCTTGGTGATCATTTGAATGGATGAGGGCCTGCAAATCTTGACAAATTTGGGGCAAATTTTGTGATGAACTCGAGAGGAAGAAGGGAAGAACAGAGGAGAAGGAGAGGGGAAAGGGGGAAGAACAGAGTGTGGGTAGACGAAGGGTTGATATAGGACGACCTTTAGTACCGGTTCGTGCCACGAACCGGTACTAAAGGTGCTAGAAGGGCCCCACTCTGACAACATCCTGCCACCACTTTCTTTAGTACCGGTTCGTGGCACGAACCGGTGCTAAAGGTTTGCCACGAGCCGGTACTAAAGAGCTCCTCCCGCCTAGCCGTTGGAACCGGCACTAATGGACACATTAGTGCCGGTTCTGTTACAAACCGGGACTAATGTGTCTCACATTTGACCCTTTTTCTACTAATGGCATGGTGCTCTTTGGGAATTAATGACATGGGAAACTAGCGTAGTCGTTGGCTCCTCCCAATTTTCCAAGCACACCAAATAGGAATAATTATTGCCATTGAATTTTGGTTTCATATCCTCCATCCAATCTCCACACGCCTAGGTTGTGATGCAGCATTTTAGAGCACCTTCGGTAGTTGTAAGATAATTGTTGATAGACTTTGCCACATAGAATTTTTGATGATGTGTCATATAATAAATGAGAAAAGAGTGAAAGGTTGTATGTAGATGAACCAACACCCTTGCACAAGCTCCAATGTAGAATGAGAGAGCATCTTATTTATTATCTCATATCCTAGTGGGAAAACTAGATACTACCTCCGTCCTGGTTTATTAGTCCTCTTTGTAATTTGAGCCAAATTTTGACCAAGATTTAACTAACAAATTGTTAATGCATATCACCAAAAATTATATCATTGAATGCATGTCAACAAAAATTATATCGTTGAATTCGTATTTGAACATAGTTTTCAATGATATAACTTTTTATGACATGCATGAATATATTTTTAGTTATATCTATCGTCAAAATTTGGACCAAAATGCAATGAGGACCAACAAACCAGAACGGAGGTAGTACAACCAATTGGAGTAGTTGCATGTTAAGGTGCTGGTTGATGACATGACATATTTTACCAACAAGCTAACAAACAAACTATTGAAGATGCCCTACGCACGTCGACAGAGGGAGTATCTTTTTTCGAGATTAGAAGATATAGCTAACCGGAGACATTGTACTATAAGACTGTCACAATTAGCTCTTGCTCTTCAATCTAGAGATGGTCGAAAATCAATGATTTCAAGTTGAATATTTGTGGTGTGCAAAGTTCCCGGGATATGCTTGTTGTTCGATCAAGGTAGTAGTATGGGCCACGCTTGTAAATAAGTGTGTGAAAGGACGTAAAGATCGATATGGAGCATCGAAGAGCATGCATGTGTGTGGACCTTTGCAAAATCTCAAGCTAGGCATGCAGTGACAGCGATGATATCTAGGGTGTCAGCTCCTCTATATCTTCTTCTTTTGGACCAACGCGCACACCAAACCGTTTCATTGCATGCAGCACAGATTCCGAGACCAGCCTACCTATGACTGCAATGGTACGGATCCCGAGACACAAGGAAAATCGTGCATCATCCAGGACCAGACGTGTCGATCTTCCAACTAAAGCAGAGCTACGGAGAGGAGTATATATGGAAGAAACAAATGGCCGGTGCTCCATCCCACATATCAATCTTTGGCCTGCACCTGCAGGATCTTATCGCCGCCTGTTCCTCTACCTGGTCGATCGATAAAGCACTTCCATCCATCGACCGATCGATAGTACGTATGTTACAGCTAGCGGCAGGTGAGCAAGGGCGCCTAGTCACAGCTTTTGTGTCCTTTCCTCCGTCACCTTTGGGACCTCTTTGATTCGCCGGATTCTCAAAACACTGGATCAAATATCTCTTGATTTGCATGGTGCATATATACGCACGCAAAAATGTAGCATGGCTGCATGGATGTACTTTCTCCGTTTGAAATTACTCGTTCAAAAAATGAATGTATCTATATGTATTTTAATTGTAGATATATCCATTTTTATCATTTTTATGACAAGTAATTCCGGACGAAGGGAGTAGTATGTAAGGATGAGTGTTAATAGCTCGACTGTTCGAGAGTGCGTTATCTGGTGCACCCGAGCTTGTGGTGGCGCAACCATGAAACAGATAATCGACTGACAGCCATTGAAACGCCTGGTTTCCCCCATCATATTCACATACATGTTAAATATACATCTATACGCCCTAAATATTTCAAATCTGGGTTCGAACATAGTTCAGAAACACGAATAACAAAATTCAACTCTATGTCGGAAGGTCACGTCACATTTAAAGTAAGGATCGACTATTTGCGAGTTGTCGTACAAAACAAATTGGCGTTACTCAACTTTCTCGGTGTTTGGATTTCCACCCAACGTCCAGGCATCGCCTTCTTCCTCTTGAGCCCTTCACATGGACTCTACTCTGGCGGCAAAGCTGCAACTCGCCGTGTCTCCTCCGGTAGCCAAGTCTTGACAAGCCCTTGTTGGCGATGCCATTGCCGATGGTGGTGTCCCTTTCTCAGGCTCAGTTCGTTGTCCAATCTGAGCAATCGTCGCAATGACATCCGCACTGGTCAACCTGCTTCCTCCCTCAGACGGCACTCCGACGAGTTTCCAACGAGACCTCACCAGGGATGCACCTTGGCTCTGTAGCTCCCCCCTTCCTCTCCACCAAAATTGGCTAACGCCTATGGACATTTCCAGGCAACTTACGAATAACAAACACGTTAAAAGAACTACTACAATAATTATATTAATTTGCATTTTTTTTCTGCCATGTGCTGGATTTCGATTGCAAAATCTGCGATATGGTATTTACAGGTTTTACTGCAAACATAACGAGAGTGGCGCCCTAGATAGTTCTTTCAGCTATATATCCATGAACTGAGCAGCTAGCTGTTTGTGTACATGCAACAAAACTATACTGTCTACCTAACTTTGGCTCGCTTAGAGCGCTACTTAAGGTACAGTGAGCCTTTGTTCGTATCAGCTAGCCAGAATTATAGGTACATGGAGATTCCCTTTTGCTTGAAAGATACTATATCATCATAGTCGTCCCTATCCCGACCGATTGTTACATTCATGTTTCATTTCCTCGTCGTCATCATTTCTTCCTAGATTTTGAAGACAATCTAGGTATCTATGCACACCCGCCGCGCGTATGCAAAATTCTGAAACAAGAAAAACATCTAGCACACACAAGCACCTCATTGTTGGAAATGGTGTCTCCTCACTGAAAGAATATTCCTCCTTCATGGAGCAAGCAAAGCCGTTCTCAACAATGTGGTTATCCCTAGTGGGTTGAAAGTACAATCACCCTCCAAATCATCTAACCATATGTTGGTTATCTAACAATATGTAATGTCAAAGTGACACCACCTACCTAACACTAGAAACTCCACGGATAAAGTGCTGCCCCTGGACGATCCGACAAGGGCAGGACTACACGCGGGGGAGAAGAAGGAGATGGTCTGGCGGGTCATTCATCGGAGGACGGCGGCGACGGCGATCAGGCCATGGAAGGGCCCCCTCCCCAAGGTATGTCTTCCAAATCTTACTCTTTTCGATATGATTCGTCCGGATTCTTGGATCGTGGTTAAGAGGAGGAAGAATGGTCGCCGCCGGTGGCTGCACCGGCGCCGGTGGCGACCACGGCGTCAACGCCGGTGATGCCGGAAATCGGGATCATAGTGGATCGGGCGCGTCGTTTGAACGCTTTCTTGGGCCGTGACGGGCCGGTGCATCGCGATGCCAAGTCGGGCCTGGCTGGGACTGGGTATGAGGCCCAGGTCCACAGCCAGGAGACGGATCGGTCTGTCGGCGCTGATCGGGACTTGGATGGGATCGAGTCGACGATGGGATCGAGTAGTCCCACTGTCTCGCGTTTCTCCTATCGCACGTCGAAGGCTGCTAGGGTTTGCCGAATAGATATGCCCAGGTTCCCGCGACTTGCGTACGGAAGAGCGGCGAGGATTCGACCCGGGGCAGCCATGGTCGGTCGGGGCGCTGGCCCTCCCCCCAAGCCCGCGCAGCTGAAGCCAAAGGCGGCGCCACCAATGCCCGGGCTGCTCCGTGGCATGCGCCGCCGCCTCATCAGGTCGCTCTCCCATCACAGAACCGGGCGGGTTCTACGCAGCACGCGCCCACCCCTACGCCACATAATGCGTGACAAGAACCAGCGGCTAGGGCTGCGCCGCCGGCGCATAGGGCGGCGGTGCGTCGGGTCAGCACCGCTTCCCGGGAACCGAGGCAGGGAGGCTTCGCATGGAGGCCGTGGTCCTCCCCGTGGTCAATGGGGAGATGATTGATATGACACATATGGCGAAGGCCATCATCGAGGTTCGTCGGCGGGCGGCGGGCGCGGTTACGCTTGGCAAAGTGACGGGTCGACAGATCGGCCGTTCTACGGTCCTCTGGGAGGTTTTTTTGAGGGGGCCTCTGGCCTGGACTACAGGCGAAGAGGTGGATACCGAGGTCATCGTGGTGGCCACGGAGGCAGGAACCGCCATCGTCATCCTCCTCCGCCTACCGCTGCCATTTCCGATGTCGCCGAACTGGTAGGTTCTTTGGAGGTGGTTGCTCCTGTGCAGACACCGGCCTTGTCCGGTCAGGTCATGGCCGCGGTGATGGCTCTAGCAACTGCGGCGATGCCCGAGGCTGCGCCCAGCACAACGGGTTCTGGCAGAGTGGCCGACAAACCAGATGGTGATAGAGCTACCAAGTGGGCCCATAAGAAGGAGAAGATGCTTTGTTATCGCTGTGGTGAGCAGGGGCACTTTATTGCTGAGTGCGTTACGGAGCTTTGTGACACCTGCCTCAAGCCGGTGCATGCTTCGGGGGAGTGCCCGCTATTGCGTGAACCGATGCCGGGAGTTACCATTTATGGAGTGTGTTGCGCCGAGTTGATGTTCTTTGAGTCTCCTAGTGCGATGTTGATCCCAGAGGCGCCTCAGAGCGCGACCACGGGGGTGGTCAAAGTGACTAAGGTGGAACTGTCTGAGGCACATATCCTTAAGAGACTGAATGAGCTGGCTCCAGGTAACTTTCAGTGGGAGCTTATTAGACTCGAGGCCAATGTGTATAAGGTTGAGTTTTCATCAGTCGAGGACTTGCAGAGACTTCTGAGTTTTGGGATGTGCAGAGTGCCTGGCACTGAGTGTATCCTCGAGTTTGACGAGTGGAAGAAGGTTGAGCCAAAGGGCATACCTCTTACTCAGGTCTGGTTAAGTTTCTCGGGGGCAGTGTTTGGTCAGACCAGATGGTGATAGAGCTACCAAGTGGGCCCATAAGAAGGAGAAGATGCTTTGTTATCGCTGTGGTGAGCAGGGTCACTTTATTGCTGAGTGCGTTACAGAGCTTTGTGACACCTGCCTCAAGCCGGTGCATGCTTCGGGGGAGTGCCCGCTATTGCGTGAACCGATGCCGGGAGTTACCATTTATGGAGTGTGTTGCGCCGAGTTGATGTTCTTTGAGTCTCCTAGTGCGATGTTGATCCCAGAGGCGCCTCAGAGCGCGACCACGGGGGTGGTCAAAGTGACTAAGGTGGAACTGTCCGAGGCACATATCCTTAAGAGACTGAATGAGCTGGCTCCAGGTAACTTTCAGTGGGAGCTTATTAGACTCGAGGCCAATGTGTATAAGGTTGAGTTTCCATCAGTCGAGGACTTGCAGAGACTTCTGAGTTTTGGGATGTGCAGAGTGCCTGGCACTGAGTGTATCCTCGAGTTTGACGAGTGGAGTGTGCACCTAACTCAGAGGTTCCTGCGGCAGTGTTTGGTCAGGCTGCCGAGCTTCGCTTCGAGGGTGGGGAGGATCATGGGCAGGCGACCCTCCGTTCCCCCACTACTCTCGCTCAGGGTGGTGCTTCTCTGTAGATGAGGAGTCCGGCAATGCCTTGCATGGTTGCAGCCGTGCTGCACACCAGTGGAGGTGCCGGATCGGGAGGGGGCGTGGGCAGGTGGCCTCCACCCCTACCTCTCCCTTGGCGCCCCTGTAGGGGGCGACCCCTGCTGCAGCCCGGGGCGATGGACCTAGACCGAGGTCGCCGGGGCATGCCGGGCCCCATTATGATGCTGGCTGGGGGAGCTTCGCCAGTTCTGCTGACGATGCAGGGCAGCGCCCCGGCTGTTTCAGCTAAGTTGAGCCCTGTTTGGGGTTGGGCAGGAGGCCTTACCCCGACCTGGGTCACGCGGGACGACATTATCGCTTTTGGAGGGATTCCGAATCCTGTGTCCTAAGTTCGACGGATGAGCTGACGCCTCCAGGATCAGCCGGATGTTGATGACATGCAGCTAAGGTGCGCCGTGCGGGCGGCCAAGCTTCATCATATTGAGGTCACTACTGGTATGTCAGTCAACACTCCCAATTCTATTTTGCATTTTTCTAATGATGAGATTATTCATAATGCAAATAAGTTGGGAGTGTCACTAGGTAGTAATGATAGTGAAGTTTCTAAATCCGTTAATGATATCCTGGATCTTGAAGCGGAGCGTGCTTTAGAAAAGATTCGAAACCTAGCGGCTATCAAACCTATGAATGATTCAGATATAGATGCGTTGGGGGTCAATGTACTTGATAGCTTTTGTGCAGATCTTGCACCCTCACTTCCTGAGACTGAGGAGGATGAGTTTTCTACTTCCCCAAGGGATTCCATTCTTGCAGATTCTCAGGTGGCTAGGTCCAGTGAGCCCGGTTGTGAGGACCAGGTAGAGGACCAAAACAAGCCTAAATGCAAGTGGAATCGAAAGATTTATCCGGCTTCGTCTGTGCATAGAAGTGCTAGGATTCAGACCACTAAAAAATTTCATGATGAACTATGAAAGGAATGTTTTGGAATAGCAGAGGTCTTACGGACTTGGCTAAAAGAAGGTTTCTAGTGGATGCTTCTACAGAACACAAGTTGGATTTGATCGCCCTCTCCAAAACTAGAAGGGGCAATTTTACCCCCCAGTTTCTTAGTACTCTTTCGGGAGGGCCGGGGTTGACTTCGATTGGCATTGCTTACCTCCAAGAGGAAGATCCAGTGGGATTTTAGTTGGGGTTAAATGCGATTCTTTGGAAGTTCGGAATGTTGTCATGGGAGATTTTGAGGTTAAGTTTCGGGTCCGGTCGAAGGCCGATGGGTTTAATTGGGCATTGGTGGCGGTGTATGGCACCGCGCAGCCTGAACTCAAACCAGAGTTTTTGGCGGATTTAGTCCGTATTTGCGGTACGAGCAGCTCCCAATTCTGGTTGGGGGTGATTTTAACATTATCCGTAGACCGGAGGAAAAAAAACAATGATAACTTTGATGGCAGATGGTCGTTTATGTTTAATACAATCATTGAAAGCTTGGATCTTCGAGAGATTGAGCTTTCTGGTAGAAAATTCACTTGGCCCAATACGTTACCAATCCTGATGTTTGAGAAGCTAGATGTGTCCTAGCTAGCGTCAAATGGGAGCAGAAGTTTCCCCTCGTGACGGTCCAAGCGTTATCTCGCGCGATCTCCGACCATACCCCATTATTGGTTGACTCGGGAGAGGCAAGGAACAAGACCACTTTTTCTTTCGAATTAGCGTGGTTTGAAACAGAAGGGTTCCTGGATCTGATAGTAAGAGAATGAGCTAAAGATTCAGGAGGGAGATCGAATGTTGAGAGATGGCAGAATAAGATTAGGCACCTAAGACAGTTCTTACGTGGTTGGGCCAAAAACTTGAGTGGGATATATAAGGTTAAGAAGGAAAGGCTCCTTTTATTTATTCAATCCCTGGATTTAAAAGCCGAGCCCTCCATTCTAGATACCAGAGAGCTGGAAACTAAAGTGGAGGTGGAAATAAGACTGATAGAACTGCTCGTGAGGAGGAATTAAAGTGGGCACTGCGAGCTAAAGTTCGCAAAATCGTCCAAGGGGATGATAACACACAATTTCTTCCATATGATTGCGAATGGCAAGCATCGAAAGAAGAGAATCTTTCAGCTTGAGCAAGATGAGGGGCCGATTTTTGGACAGGAGAACCTAAAATTATACATCACCAATTACTATAAGCAGCTATTTGGGCCTCTTGAGGATAATTTTGTATCCTTGGATGAGTCGAGGGTTGAGGATGTTCCTCAACTAGCAGCGGATGATTACGATATTTTGGTAGCCCCATTTTCGGAGAAAGAGTTGTTTGAAGCAAATTCACAAATCAAGAATAATAAAGCTCCAGGACTGGATGGTTTTCAGGGGGAGTTTTATAAAAAGTGCTGGCACATCATTAAGGGGGACTTGCTCCCGATGTTCCAGGATCTATTCTTGGGACAGTTGCAGTTGTTTTACTTGAACTTCGGAACAATTACTTTGCTTCCTAAGAAAACAGAGGTCATGCTGGTTGAGCAATTCAGGTCGATCTATCTTCTTTATGTCAGCTTTAAAATTTTCACCAAAGTTGGGACTAATAGGCTTACGCAGATTGCGTATTCTGTGGTGCAGCCGTCTCAAACTGCTTTCTTGCTGGATAGAAACATCCTAGAAGGGGTTGTGGTCCTACGTGAAACGCTCCATAAAATCCACACGAAAAAACTAGATGGGGTGGTTTTCAAAGTGGATTTTGAGAAAGAGTACGATAAGGTAAAATGGCCATTTCTTCAGAAGGCTTTGCGTATGAAAGGATTCGATCAGTCCTGGAGGGACCAGGTAGATTCTTCATGCAAAAAGGGAGTGTTGGAATCAAAGTGAATGATGACATAGGTCATTACTTCCAGACACACAAGGGTATAGGACAAGGAGATTCGATGTCACCAATTATGTTCAACATAGTGGTCGACATGTTGACAATCCTAATAGGAATGGCTAAGGATGATGGCCAGGTAGGTGGCCTCGTTCCGCATTTAGTTGACGGACGAGTGTCCATCCTACGGTATGCTGATGATACTATCATCTTCATGGAGCATGATTTGGCTAAAGCAAGAAACATGAAACTTGTGTTGTGCTTGTTTGAAAAATTAGCGGGGTTAAAGATTAACTTCCATAAAAGTGAATTGTGCTGCTTTGGAAGAGCTAAAGAAGAACAATAAGCTTACAAGGAATTGTTCGGCTGCGAATTGGGGTCTTTACCCTTCACGTATTTCGGTATAAAAATCCACCATCGCAAGCTTTCCAACAAAGAGTGGACGTGCATTGAAGATCGATTTGAAAAAAAACTAAGCTGCTGGAAGGGCAAACTTATGGCATACGGAGGCCTACTAAAATTAATTCGGTTCTCACAAGTATTCCTATGTTTCTCTTGTGTCCACGTTTTGAAGTATGAGTTGGAGTACGAAAAAGGCTAGATTTCTATCGATCGCGCTTCTTCTGGCAGAGCGATGAATTAAAATGAAAATACAGACTCGCTAAATGGGATATCATTTGTAGGACAAAAGATCAAGGGGGTCTCAGCATTGAAAATTTAGAGGTGAAGAACAGATGTCTTCTCAGCAAGTGGCTGTATAAGTTATCTATAGAGACGGATGCCAGATGGGCCCAGATTCTGCGTAATAAGTACCTTCAATCCAAAACCTTGACCCAGGTGATGGTAAGGCCGACTGATTCGCCTTTTTGGAAAGGACTAATGAGAGTGAAATCAGTCTTTTTTTATAGGACAAAATTTGTAGTTGGAACTGGTACTTCCACAAGATTCTGGGAGGATACATGGCTAGGGGAGACGCCCCTTGCACTCCTATCCTTCTCTATATAATATTGTTCAGCGAAGAGACGCTTACGTTGCAACAGTATTACAGTCCAGTCCTCTTAATATTTAATTTAAGAGGACGTTAGCGGGAAACCGTTGGGAAGCTTGGCTCCATCTTGTGAGAAGATTGATGGATGTCCACCTTTCTCAACAGCCCGATCAGTTGCGCTGGAAACTAACTAAGAATGGTGAGTTTTCGGTTAAGTCCATGTATTTGGATATTACGAACGCTAGCACTATTCCTCATTCCAAACATGTTTGGAAAGTCAAAGTGCCTTTAAAAATCAAATTGTTTATGTGGTTTGTCCAGAAACAAGTCATTCTAATTAAGGACAATTTGGCAAAATGCAACTGGACAAGATCTAAAAGTTGTAGTTTCTGTGATAGTGATGAATCCATCAAACACCTCTTTCTTGACTGCCCATTGGCAAAAAAATTGTGGAGGTCGGTCCACATAGCTTTTAATACTACTCCCCCGAATACTATCAACACGTTATTTCGGACGTGGCTAGATGGGATTGATGCAGAAACAACGAGACATATCTGTGTAGGAGTATGTGCTTTATTATGGGCAGTTTGGAACTGCAGAAATGGCTTGGTTTTTAACAAAACAACAAATATTCATTTCTTGCAGGTTATTTTTCGGGCCACTATACAGATCCGTATATGGTCGCAACTCACTCCGATGGAGGTCAGGGAGAATTTGGTTACTGGATCTATCCGTGGGAGATGATAGCACATGTTATTTTCAACCGGTTTGGATGACGGTCATGTAATAGGATAGATGTTTAGTTTCCTATCTTATGTTTTATCTGCCGGTTGTGGCTATCCTGTTTTTGCATTCATGCTCTTTGTGAGACTTTTTTTCTTTTTTTAGAGCCGAAGACTTATGTTGGACCTTTTCATTATGAATAATATCACTACTAGGGAAAACGTTATACACAGAACTTTAGCAGTAGCGAATGTTAAAAAAGCTCGCTACTGCTGTCTTAAAAAAGCTCGCTACTGCTAGACAGCAGTAGCGCGTGCCAAATAAGCGCGCTGCAGATGCATATATAGCAGGAGCGCGTCTCGTTGAAAACTCGCTACTACTAAAATTTCGACCACTAAGCCGATGGGCTACACATAGTAGTAGCGATCTTTCAGAAACCGCGCTCCCGCTAATATACTTATAATAGGGTGTTTATGTGTAGAGCGCTACTGCTAACGAAAATAAAATAAAATAAAAAACAAATAAGAAAGTAAATGAAAATGAAAGAAATAGAAAAAGGAGAAAGGAAAAATATAAAATGTAAAGAAAAATAAACGAAAAAGGAAAAAAAGGATGAAGGAATAGCAGTAGCGCGTTTGCGGAAGAGCGCTATAGCTAACTTAGCTATAGCGCGTTTTCCCTAACGCGTTACCGTTATTTTTGACTTAACCCAAAAAACGGTTTCCCCCGGCCATCATTTCTACCCCAAATCCTTCGCCCCACTCTTCGTTGCCGTCTCCCCCACTTCGCCGTCGCCCCCACTTCGCCGCCTTCTCCTGCCGGCGTCGACGCCGCGCTCATCCTCACCGCCTCCGCCCGAGGCCGCCCAGCCTCACCGCCGCCGCCTCTCGGGCCTCCCTCGACCACATTGCCACCGCCCTCGACCTCTCCGCCGCCGCACTCGACCTCACCGCCCCCGAGCCCGTCCTGGAGCGCCGCCTCTCGATCCTGAGCCCGCCCTCGCCGCCCCTACCTCCGTCGCCGAGCACCTCCCCGCCACCGTCTCTCCCCTCTTTGTAAGCCACCCAGCCCTCCCCCACCCTCTCTCTCTCTCAGCTTTTTCTTCCTCTACCATGTTAATTAGCAGCAGTAGTAGTTGTTGTTAATTAGTACTAGGGTTCATACATAATGGTTTTTAGTAGTTGTAGTAGATGTTAATTAGTAGTAGTGATGGTACTAGTTAACTAGGGCAGTATGGTTAATAGTAGATGTTTTTTAGTTAGGGTAATAATAGATGTTAAGTAGTAGGTAATGTTGATGTTAATTAGTTCATTAAGAATTAGTTTCTAAATTGAATTTGTTTAACTAGATGTTAATTAGGGCAGTAGGGAATTTAGTTTAGTGTAAAGTAATTCAGTTCAGTAGTTAACTAAATATAATCTATATTTGATTTTTGAATTGAGTTTGAGAGAGCATGATATTTGTGTAGATTTTCTTGTAGTGTCAAACGCTAGGACATGCAAATTGTAAGTGGTCAGGATATATGCAAATTCCTCAATTGTGTTTGCACATGCATGTTTCGATTGTGCCCATGTGGCCTTTTGTTGTTTCCACGGAATGAAGCCGAGTGGCCTATGTTTTGCCGGAATGTTGATTCATTTCCGTTCCGGCAAATTTCAGGTTCTCGATATGTCCACTTTTTAGCAAAGGTCTTGCCGAAATTTTCCGTGAATTTCGGCATGACTTGTGCTACAAACTAGGACATACCAGAGTGCCCGGGATTTGCTGCACCGGGAAGGAGTCAACGTTCCTGCAAAACAATAGCCTTTTTTGTGTCATGATTCATTTTATTAGGTCTAGAAATAATTGACTAGATTTAATCGTTGGAAACATGGCTAGCAACAATGAAGGACAGGGTTCTGGTGATTGCGACGACGTCTACCGGGCGACAGACGAATTTTTGAGCCTTGCCGACGATCAACCAATGTTGTTGCTAGGACCACCGGCGGGGACTGAGACCGACACGTAGACCGGTGTTGAGACTGACACCGGTGCTGAGACTCAGACCGGCATCGAGACCGGCGCTGAGACTCAGACCGGCATCGAGACCGGCGCTGGGACTGAGACCGGCGCCGCCTCGGGGAGCAGAGCCGGTGTAGAACCGAAAGCAAAGAGGCAACAACTTCCTAACAAACTCAGGACTACTAGACTGGTGGTCACGGAGGTGGATAACGGCAATTTTGAGCCAAAAGCGCCCGAGGAAGCGCGCGCGTGCTATGGCAATCAAATAGGCTGCATCGTACGGACAACCGCCACCATCAACGATGAGAAACTACAGAAGATAGATAATATGAGGCCCTCCCTCCTAAAGAAGTTTCACCAAATATTCTTGTTCCTGGGCCAGAATGAAAAGGATTATAAAGATCTAGATAAGGACCCGACAATGAAGAAGATAAACAAACACGCCATGACCAAATTTAGCGACACGTTGGCCGCTTGGAAAACAAGGGTGAAAGCAAGGATCATCGTCAAGAAGGAACCCTACTCCGAGATTGTAAAGGATAATCCGACAATCACGGAAGAGCAGTTTCAAATATTCAAGGCGACTTGCGAGGCCGAAGCTGCCAAAAAAAGTCTAAGTACATGAAGGGGCTTTAAGAGAGGAACATTGGGAGCCACCACCTCGGAAGCCGTGGTTACGGCGTGAAGAGGTCCAAATGGGCCAAGGAGGACGCGGAAGCCGAGAGTCTGGGCATCCCAGACCCCTTGGTGGAGTTCACCATCCCGCAGGAGCGTGACGTCCTCAGGGCCCGGCATCGTTGGGACCCAGTGAAGAAGGTTTACGAGAAACACGGTCACGACGGAGTTCATTAGACTGCTGGTAATTTTAGTTTCTAATCAATTCGACTACACACGTTAGTCATATTTGTAAACGATCCTTGTGCCTTTTGCAAAGAGAGCAGCACAGGATTGCGGCTGAAAGTGACTCGCCGTTTGAGGCATTGGTGAGGCCCAAGTGGGACACTCCATTCAACCGGGTGTTGAACATATTGAAATGACTCCTTGTGGAGACTCGACCGTCTGATAACCCACAAGTATATGGGATCGCAACAGTTTTCGAGGGTAGAGTATTCAACCCAAATTCATTGATTCGACACAAGGGTAGCCAAAGAATATTCTCAATTATTAGCAGCCGAGTTATCAATTCAACCACACCTAGAAACTTAGTATCTGCAGCAAAGTGTTTAGTAGCAAATTAATATGATAGTGGTGGTAACGGTAACAAAAGTAAAGGCAACAAAAGTAATGTTTTTGGTATTTTTGTAGTGATGATAACAGTAGCAACGGAAAAGTAAATAAGCGTAAACCAGTATATGGAAAACTCGTAGGCACCGGATCAATGATGGATAATTATGCCGAATGTGGCTCATCATGTAGCAGTCATAACATAGGGTGACACAGAACTAGCTCCAGTTCATCAATGTAATGTAGGCATGTATTCCGAATATAGTAATACGTGCTTATGGAAAAGAACTTGCATGACATCTTTTGTCCTACCCTCCCATGGCAGTGGGGTCCTATTGTAAACTAAGGGATATTAAGGCCTCCTTTTAATAGAGAACCGGAACAAAGCATTAGCACATAGTGAATACATGAACTCCTCAAACTATGGTCATCACCGGGAGTGGTCCCGATTATTGTCACTTCGGGGTTGCCGAATCATAACACATAGTAGGTGACTATAGACTTGCAAGATAGGATCAAGAACTCACATATATTCATGAAAACATAATAGGTTCATATCTGAAATCATGGCACACGGGCCCTAGTGACAAGCATTAAGCATAGCAAAGTCATAACAACATCAATCTCAGAACATAGTGGATACTAGGGATCAAACCCTAACAAAACTAACTCGATTACATGATAAATCTCATCCAACCCATCACCGTCCAGCAAGCCAACGATGGAATTACTCATGCACGGCGGTGAGCATCATGAAATTGGTGATGGAGGATGGTTGATGATGACGACGGCGACAAATCACTAGTGCAGAACCGGGCAATAGCACCGGTTAGTAAGGCCCTTTAGTGCCGGTTCCATAACCGGCACTAAAGTGTGGGCACTAAAGCCCCCCCCCCTTTAGTACCGGTTCAGCACGAACCGGTGCTAAAGGGAAACCACGTGGCACGAGCCAGCTCCAGGGGCCTGGAGCCCTTTAGTACCGGTTGGTAAGACCAACCGGTACTATAAGGTTTGTTTTTTTAGTTTTATGATTTCTTTTTCATTTAATTTTGTGTTTCCATTTTAATTCTTTTTCGTTTGCTGGTATTTTACGATACTACACATTGTACAC
>NC_057807.1:3340268-3346354 GCF_018294505.1 Triticum aestivum
ATATGCATGTTGCCTTCGGAGCCAGTGGCATTAGCCTAATTGGTGCCTTCGGAGCACGATGACAATTGGAAGTGGTTTTCATGGGGGCGGTAGCGGGTAATAGTATTCTCCCTTCGGATTTATGACCTGGTCGAGCAAAAATCCCGCTATTTCCTCTTGAAGTGCTTCTACGCGCTCCGTTTCTAGGAGCTTCTCCCGCACCTCTCTGAACTGTTAAGAAGGAGATCAATATGCATGTGTATTAGTTGTGTGACTAGATATCGATAATGGTGTAAAAATTGTGAATAGTGTTCTGACAAGCGTACCCATTCCTGTCTTTGAGATCTGCTCCTTTCGGACGCCATCATGCGAATGTTCTCGCAAACGCAGAATGCACACAGATCAGTCCCCTGCGCCTGCTTCAGGGCCTTTACGAGAATGGAATTTGATCAGATAATAATTAATCAAGCATGATAACTAAAGAGATGGCAGCTAGCTAGCTAGCTAGTACTACTTAATTACTTACCTTGGGTCTTCCCCATTTAAGCTTTTCTTTCCATTCGCCTTCCGTGACGCTGATGAACCTTGCCCAAGCCCTGCCCGCTGACAAAGAAAATGAATAAAGGGGTTATTAAATAGTTCATATCCTGAAATGATGAACTAAATAGGCCGAGATATATAGTTAGTAATGATTGAAATTACCTGTTGACTATCCCAAACAAGATGTTATAGTCAATTTTTTCTTTGAGTAGTGAGTCCAGTATTTCAACTGTTCCGGCGTCAACTTTAATGATACACAAGACCCAGTGAAATCTGCATGCACACACGTTTGCATGTCTTAATTAAGCGGGCATATGTAAGCAAAAACATGTAGCTAGCTAGTATGCAAAAATAGAGAATTTGTAGTACAAGACAGTGTGACTCACTGGAAGTTGTAAGGAAGTAGTATATCTTCATTGTATTTGAGGCGCTTCAAGAACTCTAGCATGCTGTCCTCTACGGCCTTTTGATGATGTGGATTTATTTTCCATGCGTATTCATTAACGGTGTTTGGGTCAATGAACCCAATGCCAAAGTGTCCACCTTTTCTCATTTCATACATCTTCATCCTGCATATAATACCACATAAAAGAATATAGTGAGGATAATTACAGGTAATGATTGATCAAAAGGATCACTACAGCTAGCTTGAGACTTAAATTACAGAAAGAAATCACTTACGGACAATAGCAACTGACGATAGATTTGTCGAGTGCGTCTTGATTGTATAACTGAAACAGTTCAGAATACTCAACGGACACAAGTTTCTCATGGAAGTAATGCTCCTCCTTGACATTCACCATGAGGGACAATCGATCGGAAATCTTGGTAATGTTCATGTACCATTGATGCAATTCATACATTCTCGTTGGGAGGTTCTTGACCTTGTCTGGCTCGACCAAAGGTTGGCCCCGGACATATTTCCGTTTTATTTTATCCTCTCTAAGCACAGGCATGGGCTCGATCTCGAGGAGTTGTCCAACAGTGATTTTGAGAACTTCAGCCTGCATTATATGGTCCTCCGTTATTACCACATTGCCCACCTCAGGAACATAAACTGTTTGCCCACAATAATATTGGGCGCGCGTACTGTCATGTGTTGTTGGCACAACAAGCGAGGGGATCGATTGCGCCGCCTGTTCTCCCAGCTGGGGAATGGTTTTCCCGCATTTTTTGACAGCTGCTTCTTGTTTCCTCGATCCCGAGCTCGCCTCCTTACGTAGACGTGCTCGATTTAACTTCCTGATGTGGCGCTCATAGTCTGTGTCAACAGGCTTGGGAGCTGGTGGTTGAGCCATACGAATGAAGTGGTCAATCGTTTCCTTAGGCACTTTCTCCCTTGGCGGCGGTGGCGGTTTCAGTGCAAAATGGGCTTCCACCTTGGACTTTGATATGGCTGCGATTTCCTCCTCGGACCTGTCATAAGCCCTCTGCGGAAGAGGCGTGAGGCTTGGACCATATTTATATCGCTTGCCTCCGCCTGTACTTCCTGTACTACCTCGACTCGTACTGCTACGCACCATAGCTGCGGGGTGTCTCTTCTGCGATTGCTGAGGCGGCGGAGACGGCTGACGGGGCTGAGTTGGACGAGGAGGAGTGGCCGCCTGAAGCTGTCCGGACTTGGAGGAGGAGTGTCCTGAGGTTGTGCCGGACTTGGAGGAGGAGTGGACGTATGAAGCTGTGGCGGACTTGGAGGAGGAGGAGTGGCCTGACACTTTGCCGGACTTGGTGGACTTGCAGGAGCGGGAGACTGCTGACTCGGTGGCGGACTTCGACGAGGAGTCGGCTGACGCGGTGTCGGTGGCCTTCGAAAGATGATGCAATCCTTTTTCCATAGGATGATACGATGGTTGGCGTCTCCGAGAAAGCGCTCGTCGTCACCTCCAGGAATGTCAAGCTCTAGCTCTGAATATGGGTCCACCACCTCATCAACCAAGACACGAGCATAGCCCGCTGGAATCGGGTTGCAATGGAAGGTTGCCTTGGGGGGATTTGTAAGAGCAACGGCGTCCGGCACCTTCATGGATATGTTCTTCATTTTGACGTGTAGCTCGCAGCTAGTGTTCTCCGTGATGTCATCCACGGGGTATCTACCCAGCATTGCGTCTTCCGGGGCGGAACCCATGCTGCTTCTCGGCATGGATGGGGCGGTGCTATCCAATGCTGGATCATTCGCTAGCTGCTGCAGCTGCTGAGACCCCCTTTGCTAGGTAAGTGAGTCGATCTGCTCCTGCTTCCGCTGGAATTTGACTACCAATTCCGCTTGACTTGCTTCTAGGCCTTGAAGGCATTCATAGTCCCGCTTCCTCTGCTCCTCCTCCATCTTCCTCTTCTTCTCCTCCGCAATCTTCTTTCTCGCACGGGTTCTGTAGTCGGTGTTCCAGTCTGAAAACCCCTCATACCACGGAATAGCGCCCTTGCCTCGTGTTCTTCCCGGGTGTTCAGGATTCCCAGGGCATGCGTAAGCTCGTCGTTCTCTCTGTTGGGCTGGAACACCCCCGATCGTGCCTCTTCTATTGCAACAAGTATCGCATTGTCGGCTCCCTTCAAACTTTCCCTCATCGAAACATTGCCTGTCTTCGGGTCCAACTCCCCCCCATGCGCATAGAACCAAGTCCTGACCCTGGGGGGCCAGCTCTTAGTAACCGGAGTGGCACCTGCATCCTCCATCTCTTTCTCAGACTTATCCCACTTAGGCATTGCCACCGCATAGCCACCTGGCCCCAGCTTATGGAACTTATCCTTTTTTTCGGCATTCTTCTTATTTATTCTCGACCGTTCCTTAGCTAATTCCGAATCCTTGAATTTCACGAAATCGTCCCAATGAGCACGTTGGTTCTCTAGTGTTCCCTCGAATACTGGAGTCTTCCTTCCTCCCTTGACGTACTTGTCCCATTCACGATTCTTGTGGTTCTTGAATGCAACCGCCATCTTCCTAAGAGCAGTGTCCTTGACTTTCTGCACATCTGCTTCTGTGAAATGATCTGGTAGGGTGAAATGTTCCATGAGAGTATCCCAAAGCAGATCTTTTTGATTCTTGTCGACAAAAGTAACATCTAGACGTGGAGCAGCGTCCTCTTTGCCTTTTTGTCTTTTGTCTTTTGCTGGCTCTCTCCATTCTTGAAGGGAGATCGGGAGTTGGTCCTTCACAAGAACTCCACACTGACGAACGAACTTGTCCGCAATCTTCTTAGGCGCTAATGGTTCGCCATTAGGTCTGACTACCTCGATATTGTACTTTACGCCCTCCTTCAACTTTTTGTTCGGGCCTCGTTTCGTCCTTTTGCCTGAAGATTTGCTTGATCCGGATGGCTGAAAGAACAAAGATCGATTCGTTAATATATCTTCAAGTCATTTAAAACATGTGATGATCACCAGGTACCTGCTTATATAAATATATATACCTCGCCAGTCTTTGTTGTTTCAGGATCAACATGTTCTTCATCATCATCATAATCGTAGTTCATGACTTCATCAATTCGGTCGTCGCGATCGAATATCATATCACCCTCTCCGGTGTTGTTTAGAAATTCGGAGCCGTCATAATCTTCTTCATTCTGATCATCATCTGGCCCGCGTATCATATCGAACATGGTCTGTTCTCCCTCTCTGTCGGTATTGTCTGCCATAGCTTTTATTTAACTAATTCAAAAGAAATATAAAACAATTTAGTATTCAAATTACATCATCTCGAATAATAGATATAATCTCGAATACTTCGTCTAGAATAATAGATATAATCTCGAATACATCGTCTCGAATAATATATAATATTGAATAGTACATCACTGGCTAGCTAATTAAAGATCGAATACTACAGAAGAATCTAGGACACTCGCGGTTCCTGTGGTGCGGGCGGTGGACACCCAAAGAGAAGGAACCCTCACAGGATCATAGCTGAAGTGAGATCCCCGAAGATACTGCCAGGTATTGGAGAACCTTCCGCCCTCTAACGCAACCATGTAGCGATGGACGTGCTCGTCCTCCTCCCTGACACGGCGACGTACCACCTCCGGCGGGGCCGGGTCCCTCCGCACCGAAACTGGCCCACGCGAACGCCACCAAACGAGATCAGGGTCGACAACGGGACCCGGGGTTGGGTTCCTCATCAAGCGACGCGCCCCTCCAGGCAGCACCTCCCAGTGCCAGCCCGGCGGAGCCCAGTCCCGGACATGGGTCGGCTGGACGTCGTCGCGGACCGGTCGACGGCGAGGATGCGGGCCGGGCATCGTCGAGAACAAATATTAGCTATATTCCCGCAAAAAGTAATATTTTTTTAATGATTGGATTTTGATAACTAAAATTTCTAACATTTCTACTATTTCAAAAATCTATATACTATTTCATACTAATTAAGCATCTAACACTAAAAACAGAAAACACAACTTCTATACATCCAATAAAAAACTGAAAAACAACATTATATAAAAAATTTCCATACTAATTAAACACTAATTATATCCATCTAACATGCATTCATACATATATAATAGTGAAAAAATAATAATCTAAATAATCTAAAGTAATTAAACATACAAAATACGTATATACTTATTAAGCATTAATAAGTATAAGTTAAACTAATTAAACTAATTAAACTAATTAAACTAATTAAACATGCAAAAACTAATTAAACTAATTAAGCATTAATTCATACATATGTGTGTGTGTGTGTGTGTTCATCATGCTTGTGTGTGTGTATGGGCTCGGGGAGGGGCGGCGCCCATGGTGGCCGCCGGGGGCGAGGGAGAGGGGTTAGAGGGGGAGAGCTCACAGCGGGGCAACGGCGACGGCGAGGCGACAGCGAGGCGACGGCCGAGGGCGGTGACGGGCCGGGGCGGCGACGCGGGGACGTCGCGACGGGGACGGGCCCGGGGCAGCGACGGAGACGAGGGCGGCGACGGGGACGGGGGCGGCGACGGAGACGAGGGCGGCGAAGGCGACGGCGACGGAGACGACAGAAACAGAGGGGGAATGAAATTTTCGAAGTGTTGTATATATAGAAGGCACCTTTAGTACCGGTTGGAGCGACCAACCGGTACTAAAGGCCAGTCTTGGCCAGCCCAAGCGGCGAGAAGCGACCCCCTTTAGTACCGGGTGGTGGCACAAACCAGTACTAAAGGCCCCCCCTTTAGTACCGGTTGGTGGCTCCAACCGGTACTAAAGGCCTCGCGCTGCCACCTCAAAGTTTAGTCCCACCTCGCCGGGCGAAGGGCAGCCACACTGGTTTATAAACCCAGCCGCGGCTACCACTTCGAACTCCTCTGTATAGCAGGCTTGTGGGCCTAAACTCTGTGCGCTGCCCTGTGAGTCTGCTGGGCCTTTAAGGCCTGTAATTACACACCTGTGGCCTATCAGGCCCACAGGGCAGCGCCCCAATTTTTTTATAGTTTTTTTCTTTTCTGCTTTATTTTCTTCTATTTATTTTTGCGTAGTTTTTTGTATAATTTTTTCTTTTCTGTTATATTTATTTTCTTCTATTTATTTGTGAGTAGTTTTTCATCTAGTTTTCCAAAATTAAACATTTTCAGAGTTCATTTTGTAGTGATTTTCAATTTCACGGTCAT
>NC_057807.1:3346562-3375324 GCF_018294505.1 Triticum aestivum
TTTCATCTAGTTTGCCAAAATTCAACATTTTCAGAGTTCATTTTGTAGTGATTTTCAATTTCACGGTCATTTTGTAAACGATTGAAAAATAGCAAATATAATTTTTTTCTTTTCTGCTTTATTTTTTCTTCTATTTATTTCTGAGTAGTTTTTTCTTTTCTGCTATATTTATTTTCTTCTATTTATTTTTGAGTAGTTTTTTTATATAGTTTTTTTCTTTTCAGCTATAGTTTTTCTTTCTTTTCTGCTATTTTTTTTCTGCAAAACTTGATGGTCAAAGTCTGGAGTCATAACTTAAAAAAAAGAAATGTCGATGTGCAATTAGTTTTTGCCATAACAGAAGAAGTCCGGAGTTGTAATAACTTATTAAAAATAAAAAAGAGGTGCAATGCTCGTTAATTTGCTTCAAGCCTTTCGGAATAGTGTAAACTGCATTGCGCATAGCTCCGTGCAGTCTACCGTATTCCTGAAGGCTTGAAGCTAAGCAACATGAGCATTGATCCTCTTCTTCATCGTCTCTGCACTCAGGGCTTATAAACCGCTCCTAGTCCCTCTCACTTCGCGAGGTGGGACTAAAAAACAGGTTACGTCTGGTTCATCCATGAACCGGTACTAAAAGTGCTCGTGGGGCCCCAGCCTTACCTGACACAACCTCATTAGTACCGGTTCGTGGTACGAACCGGCACTAAATGGTGATGGTGGGGCCATAGCCTGACCGGAGGCTGACACAGCCTCTTTAGGTACAAAAAATTACAAACTTTCTGTTAGTGCCCGTAGTTTTCAAATTTGAATAGTTTAAATTATGAATTATTTGAAATTAGTGTGAATTTGTTTGCACATAAAATTTCTTCGCGTTTCAAATGCCAAAACACATAACTACCCTAACAATTACAGAGATTCCCCTCTCGGTGCGAAACACAGAAGAAAGTGATGATAGCTAGTGAAGCCGATCACATCCCAGATCTTTGGGTGTGAAACTTTTTCTTTGCGTGTGTCCCTTTGCGCCGTAACCATAGAAAATCTTCATCATTTAACGGGATGCTCGGGTCAATATTCACTGTGAATGGAGCAATTTCATCAAACTTTTCATAATCCTCTGACTTGTCTGTCTTGTCATCCACTCCCACGATGTTTCTCTTCCCAGAAAGAACTATGTGCCGCTTTGGCTCATCGTACGATGCAATCGCTTCCTTATCTTTTCTTTTTCTTGGCTTGGTAGACATGTCCTTCACATAGAAAACATGTGCCACATCATTGGCTAGGACGAATGGTTCGTCTGCATACGCAAGATTGTTGAGATCCACTTTTGTCATTCCGTACTGTGGGTCTTCCGTTACCCCGCCTCATGTCATATTGACCCATTTGCACCGAAACAAAGGGACCTTTAAACCACGTCGATAGTCAAGTTCCCATATGTCCTGTATATAACCATAATATGTTTCCTTTCCCGTCTTGGTTTCTGCATCAAAGCGGACACCACTGTTTTGGTTGGTGGTCTTCTTATCTTGGGCGATCGTGTAAAATGTATTACCATTTATCTCGTACCCTTTGAAAGTCATTATATTCGAAGATGGTAACTGGGACAGCAAGTACAGGTCATATTCAATAGAGGTGTCATGCATGGTACTTGTCTGCAACCAGCTGGCGAAACTCCTGGTTTGTTCACGTGTAATCCAGTCATCAGACCGCTCTGGGTGTTTGGAGCGTAGCAAATTCTTGTGTTCATCCATATACAGAGCCACCAAGGCGGAATTCTGTAGAACTGTGTAGTGTGCTTCAGTGAGAGAATGTCCGTCCATACATATTATTTGTTCCCCTCCTAGCGTGCCTTTTCCATCCAGTCTGCCCTTATGCCGCGATTCAGGAACACCAATCGGCTTAAGGTCAGGAATAAAGTCAATACAAAACTCGATGACCTCCTCATTTTGATGGCCGTTGGAGATGCTTCCTTCTGGCCTAGCACGGTTATGAACATATTTCTTTAAGACTCCCATGAACCTCTCAAAGGGGAACATATTGTGTAGAAATACAGGACCCAAAATGTTAATCTCTTCGCATAGGTGAACTAGGACGTGCGTCATGATGTTGCAGAAGGATGGTGGGAACACCAACTCGAAACTGACAAGACATTGCACCAAATCATTCTGTAACCTTGGTATGATTTCTGGATCGATTACCATCTGAGAGATTGCATTGAGAAATGCACATAGCTTCACAATGGCTAATCGAACGTTTTCCGGTAGAAGCCCCCTCAATGCAACCGGAAGCAGTTGCGTCATAATCACGTGGCAGTCATGAGACTTTAGGTTTTGGAACTTTTTCTCAGCCATGTTTATTATTCCCTTTATATTCGACGAGAATCCAGACGGTACCTTAATACTGAGCAGGCATTCAAAGAAGATTTCCTTCTCTTCTTTGGTAAGAGCGTAGCTTGCATGACCTGATGTATGTCGTCTTCTCCGTGCATACGTTGCTGGTCCTCCCGTGCCTCAGGTGTATCTTTTGTCTTCCCATACACGCCCAAGAAGCCAAGCAGGGTCATGCAAAGATTCTTCGTCACGTGCATCACGTCGATTGCGGAGCGGACCTCATATGGATGGTCCCAAAATATAGATTTCTTCTTCCACATGGGTGCGCGTCCGTCAGCATCCTTTGGAACAGGTTGTCCGCCAGGACCCTTTCCAAATATCACCTTCAAATCCTTGACCATATCATGTACATCAGCACCAGTACGGTGGCGAGGCTTCGTCCGGTGATCCGCCTCACCTTTGAAATGCTTGCCTTTCTTTCTTACGGGATGCCTGCTCGGAAGAAATCGACGATGTCGCAGGTACACATTCTTCTTACAACTATTCAAATATATACTGTCGGTATCATCCAAACGGTGCGTGCATCCGCGGTATTCCTTATTTGTCTGTCCTGAAAGGTTACTAAGAGCAGGCCAATCATTGATGGTCACGAACAACAACGCCTTTAGGTCAAATTCTTCCCCCATGTGCTCATCCCACGCACGTACACCTGTTCCATTCCACAGTTGTAAGAGTTCTTCAACTAATGGCCTTAGGTATACATCAATGTCGTTGCTGGGTTGCTTAGGGCCTTGGATGAGCACTGGCATCATAATGAACTTCCGCTTCATGCACAACCAAGGAGGAAGGTTATACAAACATAGAGTCACAGGCCAGGTGCTATGGTTGCTGCTCTGCTCCCCAAAAGGATTAATGCCATCTGCGCTTACACCAAACCATACGCTCCTAGCGTCATCTGCAAACTCCTTCCCGTACTTTCTTTCGATTTTTCTCCACTGCGACCCGTCAGCTGGTACTCTCAACTTTCCGTCTTTCTTACGGTCTTCTCTGTGCCATCGCATCGCCTTGGCATGCTCTTTGTTTTGGAACAAACGTTTCAACCGTGGTATTATAGGAGAATACCACATCACCTTGGCAGGAATCTTCTTCCTGGGGCGCTCGCCCTCGACATCACCATGCTCATCGCGGCTGATCTTATAGCGCAATGCACCACATACCGGGCAAGCGTTCAAATCCTCGTACTCATCGCGGTAGAGGATGCAATCATTAGGGCATGCATGTATCTTCTGCACCTCTAACCCTAGAGGGCAGACAGCCTTCTTTGCTTCGTACGTACTCTCGGGCAATTCGTTGTCCTTTGGAAGCATATCCTTTATCATTACCAGCAACTTTCCAAATCCCTTGTCAGATACACCATTCTTTGCCTTCCATTGCAGCAATTCCAGTGTGGTGCCCAACTTTTTCTTGTCACCTACGCAATTCGGGTACAACAATTTTTTGTGATCCTCTAACATGCGCTGCAACTTCTTCTTCTCCAAATCACGTGCGCAGTTTCTCTTTGCATCGGCAATGGCCCGACCTAGATCATCAATGGGCTCATCTGATGCCTCTTCTTCAGCTTCTTCCCGCATTGCCGGCTCAGCTTCTTCCCGCATTACCGGCTCAGCTTCTTCCCCCATTGTTGTATCATCGTATTCAGGGAACCCATGGCCAGGATAGCTGTCGTCGTCCTCTTCTTTTTCATTGTCTTCCATCATAACCCCTCTTTCTCCATGCTTGGTCCAAACATTATAGTAGGGCATGAAACCGGACTCAAACAGGTGGACGTGAATGGTTCTTGACATAGAGTAATTGCGACCATTCTTACAGCCAGCACATGGACAAGGCATAAAACCATCCGCCCGCTTGTTTGCCTCAGCCGCAAGCAGAAAAGTATGCACGCCCTCAACGAACTGGGGAGAGCATCGGTCATCGTACATCCATTGCCGGCTCATCTTCATTACACAACACCAAATAGACCAAATTAATACAAGTTCATACATAAAGTTCATACAACACTTAAATGCAACAAACAAATAACTCTCTAGCTAAAGCATTTAAATGCAACAACAAATGCGATCAAGATCGCAACTCAGGTAACAATTGATCCAACAGCATAATGATACCAAGCCTCACTATCGATGTCATATTTTCTAATCTTTCTAATCTTCAAGTGCATTTTCTCCATCTTGATCTTGTGATCATCGACGACATCGGCAACATGCAACTCCAATTCCATCTTCTCCCCCTCAATTCTTTTCAATTTTTCTTTCAAGTACTCGTTTTCTCTTTCAACTAAATTTAACCTCTCGACAATAGGGTCGGTTGGAATTTCCGGTTCACATACCTCCTAGATAAAAATATCTATGTCAACTTGATGGGCATAATTTGTCATAAACACGAAATGCAACAAATAGTTTTAAAAGAGAATATACCACATCCGAATCATAACAAGGACGAGGGCCGACGGGGACGGATATCAAAACCATGACACTATGTATAACAAACAACGTACGGGTAAGATAATTATTATACGAGTAACTATATATCCAAATCACACAAACATCAATTTTTTATATAAAATTTCATGAACAAGAGGCTCACCACAAGGTGGTGCCGGCGACGGGACGGTGCGGGCGATCGACGGTGGTTACGACGGAGATTTAGAAGGCACTAAGTAAACCACACCTACATATGCAAACTAAGTGTTATTTTGACCTCAAATTGCATATAAATCAAATACTACCACATATAATTCCTCCCAAATTACTAAAACCCACAATTAATCACTATATAAACCAATGCAAGAGCTAATCTAGCAATGAGAGATGAAAGGACAAAGTTGCTAACCTTGGTGATCATTTGAATGGATGGGGGCCTGCAAATCTTGACAAATTTGGGGCAAATTTTGTGATGAACTCGAGAGGAAGAAGGGAAGAACAGAGGAGAGGGAGAGGGGAAAGGGGGAAGAATAGAGTGCGGGTGGACGAAGGGTTTATATAGGACGACCTTTAGTACCGGTTCGTGCCACGAACCGGTACTAAAGGTGCTGGAAGGGCCCCACTCTGACAACATCCTGCCACCACTTTCTTTAGTACCGGTTCGTGGCACAAACCGGTGCTAAAGGTTCGCCACAAACCGGTACTAAAGAGCTCCTCCCACCTAGCCGTTGGAACCGGCACTAATAGACACATTAGTGTCGGTTCTGTTACAAACCGGGACTAATGTGTCTCACATTTGACCCTTTTTCTACTAGTGAATCCCCCTCTCCGGAGCCCCGAACGGACTCCAGATCAGCCCTCCCGAGAGAGATTAGGGCTTGGCGGCGGCTCCGTATCGTAAAACACGATGATTTCTTCTCTCTGATTTTTTTCTCTCCGAAGGCCAATATATGGAGTTGGAGTTGGCGTCGGAGGGCATCCAGGGGGCCCACGAGGTAGGGGGGCGCGCCCAAGGGGGAGGGGCGCGCCCCCACCCTCGTGGACAGGGTGTGGGCCCCCTGGTCTTCATCTTTGTCGAGGATTTTTTATTATTTATTATAAGATATTCCATGGAGTTTCAGGTCATTCCGAGAACTTTTGTTTTTTGCACATAAAACAATATCATGGCAATTCTGCTGAAAACAACGTCAGTCCGGGTTAGTTCCATTCAAATCATACAAGTTAGAGTCCAAAACAAGGGCAAAAGTGTTTGGAAAAGTAGATACGACGGAGATGTATCAACTCCCCCAAGCTTAAACCCTTGCTTGTCCTCAAGCAATTCAGTTGACAAACTGAAAGAGAAAAAGAAAAACTTTTACAAACTCTGTTTGCTCTTGTTGTTGTAAACATGAAAAGCCATCATTCAAGTTTCAGCAATTATTATGAACTAACCATACTCACAATAACACGTAGATCTCACAATTACTCATATCAATAATATAATCAGCCAGCGAGCCATAATAATAAAACTCGAATGAGAACACTTTCTCAAAATAATCATAACATGATATAACGAAATGTTATCTCGCTAGACCTTTCTGAGACCGCAAAACATAAATGCAGAGCACCTTTAAAGATCAAGGACTGACTAAACATTGTAATTCATGATAAAAGAGATCCAGTCAAGTCATACCCAAAATAAACCAATTATAATGAAAGCAAACGACAGCGTGCTCTCCAGCGGGTGCTTTTTAATAAGAAGGGTGATGACTCAACATAAAAGTAAATAGATAGGCCCTTCGCAGAGGGAAGCGGGGATTTATAGAGGTGCCAGAGCTCGGTTTTGAAATAGAGATAAATTATATTTTGAGCGGCATACTTTCACTATCAACGCAACAACTATGAGATGACTGTATCTTCCATACTACATGCATTATAGGAAGTTCCCAAACAGAATGGTAAAGGTTTATACTCCCCCTCCTCCACAAGCATCAATCCATGGCTTGCTCGAAACAACGAGTGCCTCCAACATTCAACGTGTCCCAGGGGGAGCTTTGTTTAATTATTTTGATTTGCTTTGATCTTTTTGGATCATGGTACTGGGCATCCCGGTTACCGGCCCTTTCTCGTGAATGAGGAGCGGAGTCCACTCCTCTTGAGAATAACCCACCTAGTATGGAAGATATAGGCAGCCCTAGTTGCACATGAGCTGCTCGAGCATACAAAACAGAATTTCATTTGAAGGTTTGGAGTTTGGCACATACAAATTTACTTGGAACGGCAGGTAGATACTGCATATAGGAAGGTATAGTGGACTCATATGGAACAACTTGGGGTTTAAGGAGTTTGGATGCACAAGCAGTATTCCCGCTTAGTGCGGTTGAAGACTAGCAAAAGACTGGGAAGCGGCCAACTGAGAGAGCGACAACAGTATTAAACATGCATTAAAATTAATTTACACCGAATACAAGCATGAGTAGGATATAATCCACCATGAACATAAATATCATGAAGGCTATGTTGATTTGATTCAACTACATGCGTGAACATGTGCCAAGTCGAGTCACTCAATTCATTCAAGAGGATACCATCCCATCATACCACATCATAATCATTCTAATAGCATGTTGGCACGCAAGGTAAACCATTATAACTCATAGCTAATCAAGCATGGCACAAGCAACTATAATCTCTAAATGTCATTGCAAATATGTTTACTTCATAATAGCTGAATCAAGAACGATGAATCATCATATTTACAAAAACATGAGAGGTCGAGTTCATACCAGCTTTTCTCATCCCAACAAGTCCATCATGTATCATCATTATTTCCTTTCACTTGCACGACCGAACGGTGTGTATAATAATAAGAGTGCATGTGCATTGGACTAAGCTGGAATCTGCAAGCATTCAACTCAAGAGAGAAGACAAGTAATATGGGCTCTAAGTTAGATAAACAATAATGCATATAAGAGCCACTAAGCATTTTCAATATAGTCTTCTCAACCCCCAAAGAAAGGAAAAGAAATACAAAAACTATTTACACGGGAAATCTCACAACAAGCAAAAGAAGAACGGGAATTATTTTTGGGTTTTCTTTTTAATTCTACTACAAGCAAGGAAAGTAGACTAACTAATTTTTTTTGTTTTTTTCTTAAGGTTTATCAAACACACAAGAAGAAAGCAGGAAAAAGAAAATAAACTAGCATGGATATTACAGTGAAAGAGTATGAGCACCGACATCTAGCATTGAGTGTGTGTGAACATGAATGTAATGTCGGTGGGAAATACGTACTCCCCCAAGCTTAGGCTTTTGGCCTAAGTTGGTCTATTGCGAGGGATGGCCTGGTGGATACCCGTAGGTGAAGCTGGGGTCATACTATGATGCAGAAGGCTCCGGCTGCCACTGGCTGGCAGCCTCCTCTGGATCCCAAGAATAAACAGATAGTCGTGGAGGCTCATCTTATGGTTCCGGTTCTGGGGCGGGTGCAGGATTTCGATAGGCTTGAATGGCCGCCCACGGAACGATGTGAGGACCTGCAGACAAGTTAAACAAAGAGGGAGCAGGCAAAGTAATAATCTCAGGGTGATGTTTATCAAAGTACAATTTATATTTGAGTTCCCCTTCACGACTCTTAATAAGAAAATCATGCGCTAGAATACTCCTATAATCTAAATAAGCAAGAGGCAGCGATGTTTCCTCTTCCTCCTCATGCCTAATAGGTATTTCAAAATATTCAGCTAGGCGTGAGGCATAAATACCTCCAAAGATGGGGCCTTTAGTACGGTTCAGATTTAACCGCCTAGCAACAATTCCACCCATACTAACAGAGTTACTTTGATATAAACCATGGAACAAAACAATAACATCAGGAATACTAAGGTTTCCACAGTTTCCGCGACCTATCAGGCAACGACTAGCAAATAAGGCAAAGTATCGTAAAACAGGAAAATGTATGCTAGTGATTCTTGCATCAGAAACCTTCCTGGTTTCTCCCACCGTGATAGTGTTAATAAAAGCTTCCACTTCATTACAGTGTGGTTCATCTAAGGTGCCCTCAAAGGGTATTTTGCAAACCTCGCAAAATTCAGCTAATGGCATCTCTTTAACAACGTCATATAAATGAAACTCTATTGTTGGAGGTGATTTATTAGGGAAAAAGTAGAAGTTCTGCACAAAAGTATTTGTGAGTAAGAGATACTGATGATGTTGGTCGCGGAGGAAGTTGGTGAGGCCGGCGTTCTCAATTAATAGATAGAAATCCTCATAAATCCCGGCTCTCCTCAAGAAGTCATCGGAAGGCCAACACGGCCGAACCTCCGCGATACGAGGCAAATTAAATTTGGGCTTCTGTTCTTCTTCCTTTTGTTTCTCCTTAGAGCTTCGGCTCGACGAGCCCCTCAAAAGTCTCTTCATTATTTCTGAAACAATCTGAAATTTTTAGTGACTTCAAGTAAAAGTGAACCAACTTCAATAAAATTGATAGCAACAACTCCTATAAGTGCCTAGAGCCTATATAAAGCATTGGAACTACTTGGAACCATATAAATTTGACATGCAAGCTCAATAACATGGTCACCTATGCTGCACAAATTTGCAATGAATAAAGCACTAGAACAAAAACTAATTGGACCAATGGAGGAGTCACATACCAAGGAACAATCTCCCCAAGCAGTTTTGCGAGAGGTGCTTTGAGCAAGGAGATCGAAAATCACAGCAACGGGGGCTGGAACTCGTGCTTGAGTTGGTTTTTCGTGTTTGTGTGAGACAGATGAAGAAGATGGGTGCAGGAATAAGTGGAGGAGGGCCACCGTGAGCCCACGAGGCAGGGCGGCGCGCCCAGGGGGGTAGGGCGCGCCCTCCACCCTCGTGGCCAGGTGGCAACTCCCCCCGCGGTGATTTTTGCACAGTAAATTCTTAAATATTCCCGAAAAAATCATAAAAAATTGGCATGGCATTCTGAGGACTTTTATTTTCGGGATATTTTTATATTGAGCGGATAAGTCAGGAGACATACAAAAAAAATACTATTTTACTTTATTTCTACTAAATAACAGAAAATATAAAGAGGGTACAGAAGGTTGTGCTTCTAGTTTCATCCATCTCGTGATCATCAAAAAGAATCCACTAACAAGGTTGATCAAGTCTTGTTAACAAACTCATTCCGATAATCATGGAACCGAAGAAATTTCGAATAACACTATGTTACCTCAAGGGGGATATGGACATCCCCAATAATAAGTATATCATATTTCTTCTTGACAGTAGGGAGAGGAAATTCAAAACCTCCAAATATAATCGATGGAATTTTTCTAATAGAGTTGATACTATAAACTTGAGGTTGTTTCCTCGGAAAGTGTACCGTATGCTCATTACCATTAACATGAAAAGTGACATTGCCTTTGTTGCAATCAATAACAGCCCCTGCAGTATTAAGGAAAGGTCTTCCAAGAATAATAGACATACTATCATCCTCAGGAATATCAAGAATAACAAAGTCTGTTAGAATAGTAACGTTTGCAACCACAACAGGCACATCCTCACAAATACCGACAGGTATAGCAGTTGATTTATCAGCCATTTGCAAAGATATTTTAGTAGGTATCAATTTATTCAAATCAAGTCTACGATATAAAGAGAGAGGCATGACACTAACACCAGCTCCAAGATCACATAAAGCAGTTTTAACATAATTTCTTTTAATGGAGCATGGTATAGTAGGTATTCTGGGATCTCCAAGTTTCTTTGTTACTCCACCCTTAAAAGTGTAATTAGCAAGCATGGTGGAAATTTCAGCTTCAGGTATCTTTCTTTTATTAGTAATAATATCCTTCATATACTTAGAATAAGGATTTGTTTTGAGCACATCAGTTAATCGCATACGCAAAAAGATAGGTCTAATCATTTCAACAAAGCGCTCAAAATCCTCATCATCCTTTTTCTTGGATGGTTTGGGAGGAAAAGGCATGGGTTTCTGAACCCATGGTTCTCTTTCTTTACCATGTTTCCAAGCAAGGAAGTCTCCTTTATCATAACGTTGATTCTTTGATTGTGGGTTATCAAGATCAACAACAGGTTCAACTTCTACATCATTATCATTACTAGGTTGAGCATCAACATGAACATTATCATTAACATTATCACTAGGTTCATGTTCATCACCTGATTGTGTTTCAGCATCAGAAATAGAAATATCATTTGGATTATCAGGTGGTTCAGCAATAGGTTCACTAGAAGTTTGCACAGTTCTATCATTTTTCTTTTTCTTCCTTTTAGAAGAACTAGGCATATCAATATTATTTCTCTGAGAATCTTTCTCGATTATCTTAGGGTGGCCTTCAGGATACAAAGGTTCCTGAGTCATTCTACCAGTTCTAGTAGCCACTCTAACAGCATAATCATTTTTCTTACTATTTATTTCATTAAGCACTTCTTTCTGAGCTTTAAGTACTTGTTCTACTTGAGTGGTAACCATAGAAGCATGTTTGCTAACAAGTTTAAGTTCACCTCTAATATTAGCCATATAATCACTCAAGCGTTTAATCATAAAGGTATTTTGTTTTAATTGTCTACCAAAATAAGCATTAAAGTCATCTTGCTTAAACATAAAGTCATCAAACTCATCCAAGCACTGACTAGCAATTTTAGTAGAAGGGACTTCAGTTTTATCATATCTGTAGAGAGAATTTACCTTTACTACCTGTGTCGGGATGTCGGGAGGTTCTTCCTTAAATAAGTAATTGAGATCATATACTTCTTCAACAGGCGGTAAATTAAGACCATGTATTTCTTCAATAGGAGGTAAATTCTTAACATTTTCAGCTTTGATACCTTTTTCTTTCATAGATTTCTTTGCCTCTTGCATATCTTCGGGACTGAGAAATAGAACACCTCTCTTCTTAGGAGTTGGTTTAGGAATAGGCTCAGTAATTGGCTCAGGAGCTGGCTCGGGAGTTGGCTTAGGAGGTGCCCAATTATTTTCATTTGTCAACATATTATTCAATAGAATTTCAACTTCATCCGGTGTTCTTTCCCTGAAAATAGAACCAGCACAACTATCCAGGTAATCTCTGGAAGCATCAGTTAGTCCATTATAAAAGATATCAAGTATTTCAGGTTTCTTAAGAGGATGATCAGGCAAAGCATTAAGTAACTTGAGAAGCCTCCCCCAAGCTTGTGGGAGAATCTCCTCTTCAATTTGCACAAAATTATATATATCCCTCAAAGCGGCTTGTTTCTTATGACCAGGGAATTATTTAGCAGAGAAGTAATAAACCATATCCTGGGGACTTTGCACACAACCAGGATCAAGAGAATTAAACCATATCTTAGCATCACCCTTTAATGAGAACGGAAATATTTTGAGTAAATAAAGGTAGCGCGATCTCTCATTATTAGTAAACAGGGCAGCTATATCATCTAACTTACGAAGATGTGCCACAACAGTTTCAGATTCGTAGCCATAAAAAGGATCAGATTCAACCACAGTAATTATATCTGGATCAACAGAAAAATCATAATAATCCTCATCACGAACACAGATAGGTGAAGTAGCAAAAGCAGGGTCGGGTCTCATCCTACCTCTAAAAGATTCTTTACTCCATTTAACTAGCAACCTATTACGTTCAAGACTATCCTGGCAAGCAAGAATAGCTTCAGTAGATTCAGCATTTAAAAGGTAAACCTCAGGAATAGCAGGCCTATTTTCATCATCACTAACATCATCGTGTTCAGTTTCAATAATTTCTCTTTCTCTAGACTTAGAAATTTGTTCATCTAGAAATTCACCAAGAGGCACAGTAGTATCAAGCATAGAAGTAGTTTCATCATAAGTATCATGCATAGCAGAAGTGGCATCATCAATAACATGCGACATATTGGAACGAATAGCAGAAGCAGGTTTAGGTGTCGCTAGCTTGTTTATAACAGAAGGTGAATCAAGTGCAAAGCTAGATGGCAGTTCCTTACCTCCCCTCGTAGTTGAGTAATAAATAGTTGTCTTAGCGTCTTTCATGTTCTTCATAGTGTCCAGCAGATATAAATCCCAAGTGACTCAAAGAATAGAGCTATGCTCCCCGGCAACGGCGCCAGCAAAAGGTCTTGATAACCCACAAGTATAGGGGATCGCAACAGTTTTCGAGGGTAGAGTATTCAACCCAAATTTATTGATTCGACACAAGGGGAGCCAAAGAATATTCTCAAGTATTAGCAGCTGAGTTGTCAATTCAACCATACTTGGAAACTTAGTATCTGCAGCAAAGTGTTTAGTAGCAAAGTAATATGATACTGGTGGTAACGGTAACAAAAGTAAAGGCTACAAAAGTAATGTTTTTGGTATTTTTGTAGTGATGATAATAGTAGCAACGGAAAAGTAAATAAGCGTAAACCAGTATATGGAAAACTCGTAGGCACCAGATCAATGATGGATAATTATGCCGGATGTGGTTCATCATGTAACAGTCATAACATAGGGTGACACAGAACTAGCTCCAGTTCATCAATGTAATGTAGGCATGTATTCCGAATATAGTCATACATGCTTATGGAAAAGAACATGCATGACATCTTTTGTCCTACCCTCCCGTGGTAGCGGGGTCCTATTGGAAACTAAGGGATATTAAGGTCTTCTTTTAATAGAGAACCGGAACAAAGCATTAGCACATAGTGAATACATGAACTCCTCAAACTATGGTCATCACCGGGAGTGGTCCCGATTATTGTCACTTCGGGGTTGCCGGATCATAACACATAGTAGGTGACTATAGACTTGCAAGATTGGATCAAGAACTCACATATATTCATGAAAACATAATAGGTTCAGATCTGAAATCATGGCACTCGGGCCCTAGTGACAAGCAATATTAAGCATAGCAAAGTCATAACAACATCAATCTTAGAACATAGTGGATACTAGGGATCAAACCCTAACAAAACTAACTCGATTACATGATAAATCTCATCCAACCCATCACCGTCCAGCAAGCCTATAATGGAATTACTCACGCATGGCAGTGAGTATCATGAAATTGGTGATGGAGGATGGTTGATGATGACGACAGCGACGAATCCCCCTCTCTGGAGCCCCGAACGGACTCCAGATCAGCCCTCCCAAGAGAGATTAGGGCTTGGCGGTGGCTCCGTATCGTAAAACGCGATGATTTCTTCTCTCTGATTTTTTTCCTCCTCGAAGACCAATATATGGAGTTGGAGTTGGCGTCGGAGGGCATCCAGGGGGCCCACGAGGTAGGGGTGCACGCCCAGGGGGGAGGGGCACGCCCCCACCCTCGTGGACAGGGTGTGGGCCCCCTGGTCTTCATCTTTGGTGAAGATTTTTTATTATTTATTATAAGATATTCCGTGGAGTTTCAGGTCATTCCGAGAACTTTTGTTTTCTGCACATAAAACAACATCATGGCAATTCTACTGAAAACAACGTCAGTCCGGGTTAGTTCCATTCAAATCATACAAGTTAAGAGTCCAAAACAAGGGCAAAAGTGTTTGGAAAAGTAGATACGACGGAGACGTATCACCGTCGTATGGACGCATGCACGGTGTTGGAGACGGCGCCACGTGGAAGAAGTACTACTGTGAGACCACGGATGAGAGAAAGGAAAGATGGAGGTTAACTGAAGAAAACATCGACAAGAAGGTTGAGATTGCGGTTGAGAAGAAATCATCTCAGACAGTCGCAACAGCGGTAGCTGTCGCAAAATAGGTGGTTGTAGATATGTCTACTTCCTTGGTTCCGGCCGTTTTCAATTGGACCAGGCAAAATCCAAAAAAAATGCAATGGACTTTCCCCTTGCTGACTTCTTAGGGAGCAGCTCGACTAGCGTTGCACCGGCACCTGCTCCCGCACCGGCTCCTACACCTGCTCCCGCACCGGCTCCTGCACCTGCCCCCGCACCGGCTCCCACACATACTCCCACACCGGCTCCCGCACCTGCTCCGGCTCCGACTCCGGCACCGGACGTGCTCAGCGGTGCTTCGTCTTTGGCTGAGCTCAACACCCTCATGGTATCTGTCACATCGGCCCCCTTCAATAAATGTATAATCTCCCCTTTTCGTTGCCTTTCGGATGTCTCACGTCGCAGACTTTTCTTTGCAGGCCGACGAAACCCCGTGCACCACATTGTACACCATCAGCTACCAGAAGGTGGACGTGGAGAAGGCGACGATAATGGAGTCGAAGGAACCATTGTTCCACAGCCGGCCGATCCCCCCGAACGTCTTCAAGGTTTTCGTGGCCAGTGTCAAACTGGGCCACGATAATTTGCCTCCTCTGATACTAGTGGGGGATGACGACAAGACCCCGCGGCGGCTTGGTGATTGTTGCAATGGGTGGGTCCTGTTGTAGCCAAAGAGTCGACTTTGTCTGGAGGCGACCGGGAGCACACCCACGAGCATGCAACCTCAACAAGGTATGAACATCAACACCCCACCTACCCCATTAGCGTCGGGTGTCGGGTTGGATGATAGCAGATGGGGTAAGGAAGAGGCTCCATTAGTCGCTGATGACGTCGCCATGGATGAGGATGAGGATGACGATGGCACTCAACAGTATGTCTATATTGGCGCCTACTCAGGGTTTGAGCGTCATGAGTCGGTGCCTGAATTGCCGTCTCCGGAGGATGAACGTATTATGGACGACCTTCCGGTAGTAAAGAAGTCTAGGAAGAGAGCGAGGAAAGACAAAAAAAATCTGATTCTATGATCCAGCCGCCTTAGCAGCCTCGACTTCAGGACCGTATAGATATTCGCGATGCGGATAAATGGCATATTCCCGGTCAACCAATCCTACCTGCAAGAGCGCTAGGGGCCAGATTCGGTGATCTAAGGAGACTTCATGACGATGTGCTACGGATAGAGAAAGGCCTCATCGTCTCGAAAGATCCAGGTACGTGGTTAAAGTTCCGCGGCAATTGTCATACGTCGACTGCTTCCCCCTGGACAACTTCTTCCTTCGATTCGATTACATATTCGACATGTTTCACATGAAGAAGCTGGATTTTACGTTTGTCCGCCTTTATGCCTTGCACATGAACTACATCATCAGGGTTGAGCAGATACCTTATATCTGTGTCGCTGACCCGTACTACATGCACGAGGGCTTCTTGGGAGTCTGCACAAAGAACCGTGAATACGCGAGGGAATACATCATCAGTTTCATGCTCGCCAATGAGGACAAGGAGGCGATTCTCGTGCCTTATCATCCCATGTAAGTCATCCGCGCAGATATCCTTCCTTAGATTTCAATCACTCATTTGCACGGTGGAGGCTAATTAATTTGAGGTGTACTTATTTTGCGCAGCGGCGGGCGCGCCGTCCTCATCATCCTCTACGCCCGATACACCCACGCTCTTTACTTGGACTCGTCGAAGAACATTCACAAAAAGGATTACACCCACATCAAGGATGTTCTCGACAGTGCTATGTTTTACTACCAAGCACTGGGTGGAGAGGTCAAGGACAAGAAGAGAAGGGGCGGCAGGCTCGCCTTCGGCCATAAGACGACTTCTGCTGCATCCAGCAACTGTGTGATTCTCTTAATGATAGATTCTATGTCCTACACCACATGCTGGAGTACATACGGGATCACCAGAACCTTCGCAATGTCACCTAGATCCGGCGATGCCCATATTCTGCAATGGGCAAAGAATGTAGGAGATATCGAGGATCATCGACTTCGAGCTGAGTTCTATCACATCTAGCGCAAACTTGCCCAAATCATCATGAAGGAGGTCATCGGAAAAATAGGGATGTTCTACGAAGAAGGACAAATGTCGCGGGAAGACGTCCGAACATGGGTAGCCTCTCAGTGTCTCGACATGAAGCCTTTCACTAAGCTCGGGGACTATCTCCCTGACATCGATGGATAGCACGACATGTTGGAGTGATTGTCGATATATGACAATGTGTCCGTTTAGTTCATACTTTCTGTATGACAAAACTTTGAGTTATGCATGGCAAAACTTTGTTTGTGATGTAATTAAACCGTCCTCCTCCTCGACTAGCGAAGATCACTCTAGTTAGGGCATTTTGGGTACGATGAACCGTGTTATTTATGCTTATGATATGTTGTTTCTATTTTTGCCAAGTCTCTCTTTTTGTTGCTCAACTATATATGTTGCACATCATTGACTCATGTGACGATGCAGGTGCATAGATCATCAATGGCGAATAAGTGCTACGCCAGGAGTATATATACGACGAGTGGTCGGAGTGTCAGGCCCAGGTGTACCGGTTTCCGGTTTCCGAACAACAGGCAGTAGTTAGTTTAGGTTCATGCTAATGCGAGAGAGGGATACGAACTCATGTACTGTATAGTTCCGCTCTCACTCAAAGTGATAGCTCTTCTCGCGTATATCATTGTTTAGATGGATGACGATGTATTTGCAAGTAATCGAGACTTGTATCGCTATTTTCGAGATGATGACGAGAGACCACTTTGTGTTGGATGATGATTATGATGATGACATGATTTGATGAGACTAGTTGTATGTATATGCTATGATTACATTTGTATGTGTATGATATGCTAAAGATTATTGTATAAAGCCTATTCAAATACAAAACAAATATGCAGATTTTTTTTTTAATAAAACTAGTAGTAGCGAGGGGGGAAAAGTTAGCAGTAGCGCCGACTTACCAGTAGCGCTTCCCTGTAAAAAGCGATGCAGATAATATCAGCAGCGCTCTTCACTGAAGCGCGCTACAGCTATCCATGTATAGCAGTAGCGTGGGACCACAAGCGCTACGGCTACACGTTAGCTGTAGCGCCTTATCAGTAGTGCATCGTCCCGCGGTACTGATAGGCCTAAAACCCGCGCTGCTGCTAGTCTTTTCCCTAGTAGTGTATGCCCGTATGCATCGTTCTGATGCAGAGGCCGGGGCAAACCCCCTTTTCATAAAAAAAACACCTACCTAACACTATCGGAGATGTGTCATTAGAAACGGTTCCTCGTGCTCATTAGGGAAAGTTTTACCTAGAGGATCAAAGACCGACGTCGGTGGCGACCATGGGTGAAACCCTAGCACCAGTGGTGTGTGTCTCGTCTATGGTGGTCAGTAAGGCGAATTCATCATACACAACGCCACGTGGCTTGGTGCAGCATAACGGTGGCGATGTTTGTCGGATTAGATGGATCTGACATGATGCACTGGGCATTGGTGCAGCATAACGGGGATGCTGTTGCGAGACATGTCCTATTATATGGCCTCAAGGTTGTTTCTTTTTCCTTAACGTAAGACGATTTGTTCGCTATTTTCTATAATTAATAATATAAGGTTATGTGCATTACTTGATGTAGAGGCCGATCGAGGGTCTTCCCCTCCTTTTAGAAAAAAGGACAGTTTTATCTACCTCCTTCCACTTAAAATTAAGTAGCCAACAATAAGACAAGATCAAAGATTGACTCATATAACCATATTAGTTTAAGGTTTGAAACACACAAAAATAATGCTCTTATTCTCGAATGTCACCTGGCCACTTCAAAAATCAACCCGCCGGTTTTGTTGAAGAAGTTGCCACTGCCTCCTAGCTTCTTGGACAACGGCTCATCTTGTCACATTGGTAGTAGTAGACCAAGCGTTGCTCTTCTCCGCCCATGAGGACGCGGTACCCACATGCGTATGATTTGGCAGTTGTCATTGCACAAGCCAATGGGAACCTAGTAGGCATGATGGGGGTATAACACGGCTTCTATTGAACAACCAGATGTGATATATTACAATTTTTGTAGGGAAACGTTTCTATATTAGTGTACATAAGCTCACCACATGGATTATTCTCCATTAAGTCCTCATCATGCATGTGGAAATCCGCAAGGGCACGCACCTGCCAAGCCTGCCCGGCCGCTCGATTGCCTCGCGATTTGCGAAGTAGTTGGATTCCGCAGAAGGGCACAATAAATTTTAAGTTTCAATCATTTAAACTTACGATTTTTCAACTGAAACTTGCGATTTTCTTGCTCACTCTCACCAAGTTTCATATGCATTTTTATGTCGGTCGTAGGCACAAAAGACGTGATTTTTTCGGTCGCCCGCACTAAGTTCCAATAGTTGAACTTTTTTCTTTCAAAATTAATCAAAACGTATTCAAAACATATCTTATCTGAAAGCCATCATCATGAGGAACACAAATACGGACTCGGTGAGACCTGCGTGCAACAAATCCGCTTGCGGCATGCATGGTGTGTGTATAACAATCTTGAGTCTACAAAGACCCATCGTGACGTACATACATACAACATGGTCAACTGTCTAACTGGCTCACATGAAAAACATCAAGAACTAAATGGTTTAAACCGTGCATTGTTAAGTAGGAAATCCATGCATCCATTTCTTTGAATACCTGACTCTGGAAACTGGCAAATAGCAAAGGAAAGCATTTATATATCACTAATTATTCATTAGTGCGAGGTCACTCCTTTCAGAAAGGTCGTGTGAGGTCACATGTCAATGATCTTGTGCATGATTCATCAGACATCCATACTTTCCCAAATGATGTCAGAAAGTAAAGTGCAGGGTTGAATAATTGCTTTTGCATCGCTACCTTGATGATGCACAACTTAAAAGTTGCCTAAGGGGGTGTTTGGTTCAGAAGTCCTAAGACTTTTTCTAGTCCCAGGGACTAATCAAAAAAGACTCTTCAGTAGAGTCTTTTTCTAGTCCCTGTAGAAAAAGTCCCTCCCGTTTGGTTCCTAGGGACTTTTTAGGGACTTTTTCTAGTCTCTAGGACTAAAAAGTCCCTGAACCAAACACCCCCTAAATATAGGGCAACCGGATCATGCATGAAACTACATCACCATCAGGTCTAAATACGCACAACGAGCACTTCAATTTGTGCACTTGATTTGTAGCATAAATAAGATGTACACGATCGATACATCTTTAGTACTACATATACATGACGCAAAAAAGACCAAGGCACTAAAACATGTGCAGATCCTCAGATTAGTTGAGTGCTTTTACTAACTACTGGTATACACGAGCAACACGGGATCTCTTTCCTCCTCCACAAGAAAAGCTCTTCTCCTCCCGTCGGCGCCGCCACCAGTCCGCCCCATCTCCGATGGCCTCTAGGCCATGGAGGTATGGAGGATCTCGTTCCCCTACCGGCGGGAGGAACCCCGTTCTCGTTCTTGGTAGGTTTAGCGCCTTGGTTTGGGCTGTGTGGTGGCGGTGATGTTCCTTAGTAGGAATAATGTCTTCCATATTCTATCCCCGTCTTGATGATGTGTTTAGCATCGTCGAAGGGCGTGTGGAGGTGTGTCTTCGCTGGATCTCGCGGGATTCGGTCGGTGCTGGTTTTTGGTGGATCTGTTTAGATCCGTTCTTTTTTGTCTTCGTTAGGGTGTTTACAGGTTTGATCCTTTTGATCTAGGAGTTTCTTCATCGGCGATGGTTACTACTCTGGTGCGCTGGTCCTATGGGACCTTAGCACGACAACTTCCCGACTGTCTCTTACAACAAGGTTTGCCCGGCTCCGGTGAGGCAGGGGCGATGACGGCAGCGTAACTTCGGATCGCTCCAGTGCTTGTAGTCATCGCTAGGTGTTCCATGGACATGATTATAATTTATATTACCTCTGTTGTTTTTTGTAATGCCATGATTGAAGATGAATAGATTCAAAGTTTCTCGAAAAAAAAACTACTGGTATACACATGTAACACATGAGAGCTTTTGTTCTTGCAACAAATTAAATTGGCCTAATTGACTATTGGTTTCGTACATATGGATGCACTGATCTAGGAAATTTGCAAATATATGTACTGGAGGACTTCTGGCTAGCATAAATGAAAAGTTTGGTTTTGATTTAATTTGGTCAGTTCTATAAGAAGAGCAATAGTACTATCATAGTGTAAAAAGTGGGTCATTGATTTAATTTGCTTTTTGACACTATCATAATGTCTAAAAGCATCTTATATTAAGTTACAGAGGGAGTATTTCCTAGCGGCCTGTTTTTAAGTTTGGTTTTATGCTAGAAGGTCATATGGGTGGATGGAGGTACGTAGCTAGGGTCCATTTGGATATCGGAGCAGCGAGGCTAGCTCCATGCATGCCTCGTCCATAATCCTTAGCCCTATAAGTTAGTGCTTCTTCCTTTCTTTCTTTCTCTATGCATCTCTGCGTGTGACACGGTCGAATATTTATGTCGAAGGAAATCTAGCTTGCACTTGAATTCTTAGTCTCTAAGCAACTGCCTCACCAATTGCTCTCATCCATAATAATTTGTGAAGAAAAGCACAACTTTAATAAATGAAAACCTTTTAAGGCTAACGACATGCGCAATATATATTGCTAGCTCGCATTATTGTATAGTGTGCTTCAGCTTAAGTAAGGCATGCGTCCAACACATTTTGTCTAAAGCTATATAAATAATTCCCCACTAAAAAGGATATCTAAATAAACCCGATACACATGCAACATTTTGTGTAGTTAAAGAACATGCATATATACTCTCTCAATTCCAATGAATAAGGCGCACACAGATCCCAAAGTCTAACCTTGATTCTAAATTAGACCAGTGATATATGTTTCTGTAACCCAAAAATTATACCATTGAAAACTTATTTTGAATACGTATTCAACGGTATAATTTTTTTCACATATAACCCATATTTAATTGGTCTAATTTACTGTCAAATTTTAATTTAAGATGCGGGCACGTCTTATTCATTGGAATGGTGGGAGTACTCGCCTTGAGTATCATGTACTCTTCTACCAAATCATAAAGGGACTCCAAGACAATCCAACACAGTGTTTGCAGTGTTCATACATGCCTGGGGAGAGCCCATCTCGATGATCCGTCCATGTTTATACTAATTCTATATCGAGTTTACCAGCTCGTTCGTTTGACTAATAGTTTAATTACATCCTATATGTCAATGTATATTTGTGCTGCTTTCTTTATTTCTTAAACGGTAGAACATGATAGTTCCCTTTATATATTTCCAAGTGAAAATTCTAGCTTTTACCCCCTAGTTTCATGTTTTTGACACTGATCAGGGGTGCTAAAAAACCTTTGATTTGGGTCCCAATTTCTCAGCACCTTCTACATCAAGAAAATAGCGCTCTCTTGCCAGATCTAACGATCTACATGATAGGGTGGGTTTAACCCCGAAGGGCATTTCTAACCGATCCCCTAAAAATAGCGGAGTATCCCTAGCGAAGTAAAAGCTTAGTGGAGTAACTCCACTAAAATTTTGTTGGACCTAGCCGATCCGCTATATATAACATAGTAAAAAAATCATTTGCATCATATTTTCGGTGACCTAAACACATTTCCTTGCTTCTTTATTTCATTCAACGACATTGGAGTACATAATTCACCAACTCTTCACGACGAGAGCAAGACAAAAGAAAACAAGAACCACAAATAGACATTTTAGAAGATATCCAATTTTCCTAACTGCTCCTACTAGTTGGATTAATATCTTCTCTATGTCTTCATTGCTGCTATGTGGATTCTTGAGCCTGTTGGAAATATGCCCTAGAGGCAATAACAAAATGGTTATTATTATATTTCCTTGTTTATGATAATTGTTTATTATCCATGCTAGAATTGTATTGATAGGAAACTCAGATACATGTGTGGATACATAGACCACAACATGTCCCTAGTGAGCCTCTAGTTGACTAGCTCATTGATCAATAGATGGTTATGGTTTCCTGACCATGGACATTGGATGTCATTGATAACAAGATCACATCATTAGGAGAATGATGTGATGGACAAGACCCAATCCTAAGCCTAGCACAAGATTGTGTAGTTCGTATGCTAAAGTTTTTCTAAATGTCAAGTATCTTTTCCTTAGACCATGAGATTGTGCAACTCCCTGATACCGTAGGAATGCTTTGGGTGTACCAAACGTCACAACATAACTGGATAGCTATAAAGGTGCACTACGGGTATCTCCAAAAGTGTCTGTTGGGTTGGTACGAATCGAGACTGGGATTTGTCACTCCGTGTGACGGAGAGGTATCTCTGGGCCCACTCGGTAGGACATCATCATAATGTGCACAATGTGATCAAGGAGTTGATCACGGGATGATGTGTTACGGAACGAGTAAAGAGACCTGCCGGTAACGAGATTGAACAAGGTATCGGCATACCGACAATCGAATCTCGGGCAAGTACTATACCGGTAGACAAAGGGAATTGTATACGGGATTGATTGAATCCTTGACATCGTGGTTCATCCGATGAGATCATCGTGGAACATGTGGGAGACAACATGGGTATCCAGATCCCGCTGTTGGTTATTGGCCGGAGAGTTGTCTCGGTCATGTCTGCATGGTTCCCGAACCCGTAGGGTCTACACACTTAAGGTTCGATGACGCTAGGGTTATAGGGAATAGATATATGTGGTTACCGAATGTTGTTCAGAGTCCCGGATGAGATCCCGGACGTCACGAGGAGTTCTGGAATGGTCCGGAGGTAAAGATTTATATATGGGAAGTCCTGTTTTGGTCAACGGAAAAGTTTCGGGTGCTATCGGTAACGTACCGGGACCACCGGGTGGTTCCCGGGGGTCCACCAGGTGGGACCAACGGCCCCAGAGGGCTGCGTAGGCCAAGTGTGGGAGGGGACCAGCCCCAGATGGGCTGGTGCGCCCCCCCCCCCTCCCCACCAAGGCCCAAGGTGCATGGAGAGTGGGAGGGGGCAAACCCTATGCTCAGATGGGCCTAAGGCCCACCCTAGGGCGCCCCCTTCTGTCTCCCCCCTTGGCCGCACCCTAGATGGGATCTAGGGGCTGGCGCACCCCTTGGGGTGGGAACCCTAGAGGAGGCGCAGCCCCCTTCCTTTCCCCTATATATAGTTGAGGTCTAGGGGTTGCCCAACACACGAATTATTCTCTCCCAAGGCGCAGCCCTACCTCTATCCCTCCTCGTCTCTTGCGGTGCTTGGAGAAGCCCTGCTGTAATGCCACGCTCCTCCATCACCACCACGCCGTCGTTCTGCTGCTGTACGGAGTCTTCCCCAACCTCGCCCTCTCTCCTTGCTGGATCAAGGCATGGGAGACGTCATCGGGCTGCACGTGTGTTGAACGCGGAGGCGCCGTTGTTCGGCGCTTAGATCGGAATCAACCGCGATCTGAATCGCTACGAGTACGACTCCTTCATCCGCGTTCTTGTAACACTTCCGCTTAGCGATCTACAAGGGTATGTAGATGCACTCCCCTTCTCTCTCGTTGCTAGTCTCTGCATAGATTGATCTTGGTGATGCGTAGAAAATTTTGAATTTCTGCTACGTTCTCCAACAGAGCCAACACTTCTTTCTTCTTTGATTCTAAAGAAGTAGACGTTGCTTTGCGTCTAATCTCATCTCTAGTCTCATCTCTAGCCTCAATCTAGCAACGAATGCACGAACATCTATCAATTTTCGTGCTAGCAATAGATCGTTGTATTCTTCTTCCCAATACCAAAACTTGCATCCATCCTACACACATAGATGAGCAAACAATGAGCTACCGATGCACCGAATCCGGTGAAGAACCGAATGAAAACAAGCACATACCCCATCATTTGTGCACTTGAAGAACACCCATCAGGGATGTTGCGGCGTGGTAGAGACTCGGCGCACCACCTGCCGTGTGCAATCATCGCATTCTATGACCGGCAACGGCGAGCCACTACGCCAACGCGGCGACCGGGCGACGGTCGGGCGTGTATTTGCGAGTGAACCTTCGATGGGAGAGATTCGAGTGGCTAGAGGAGGAGCCGGTACCAACATGCGGCCCAGCGGCATTGCCGGGGTTGTGCGGTCTGCTTCTCGGCCAATCCATGGCAAGGCGTAGAGCCCCCACCGTCCAGAAAAGCCAAATCCCGTGGAGGCGGGAGCAGGCGCCGATCCACCACTTCTTCGCCCGCGACGGGAGGAGGAGGCACAAATCAAATTGGTAGAGGACAGCGGCGGAGCCTACGGAGGGGCCGCGGTTGCGGGCCGGTGCCGGCGGGGGGTGGGAGGGGCGGCGCAGGCATAGATGTGGCGCGAGAGGGGACGGAGGGCAGTGAAGGGGAGTGCGGCTTTTACTCAACCGCCGCGCGATGGAGTAAGTATAATGATATTTTTAGGCCCGGAGTAAAATTTTACTTTGTTAAGGCGGATAAGGAATCGACTAGGTTATCTAGTGAGGTGTTCTAAGCAACAGATCAGAGATAATTTTTGGTCATGGAGATCAGAGACATGATTTGGAGACCATGGGAAAACATAAGTATACATAACTTGACTTTCGTCAATAAAGTGCACTCTATGGTGCACTCATAAATATAAATTCATGTTGGCTGACACAGCAAGACGATCAACAAACTGACAAACCATTGTCAAATACTCAACAACACAAAATTGGCGCCGATGAAGAGTATAGTTTGGAGTAATGATCAGGCGGCGATGATGGAGTATGACTCCACAATGAAGAGCGGCCTCTGCCGGAGCTGCCGGCACCGCCGCACGCTCTGCATCAGCTCCTCCCTGTCCCCCACCCGCGACGTGAACAGCAGCGACGCGCTCTCCTCCTCAACCTCTTCCTCGTCCTCCTCGTCGGACTGCATGCCAGTGGACGCGGCGGCCACAGCGGCCGCCAGCGTCGTCGTGGACGACGGCACCCTGCGCAGCCCCGACGTCACCGTCGGAGCGGCCAACTCGTCCTCGGTAGCTCTGCAGGAGCGCGATGGGGACGGGATCGTCTTCGATTCGTCCGTGGTGACCGGCGCGCCGCCCACGAACTTGTTGATGACTATCCTGGAACACCGCTGCGCCTTGCCGGACGCCGCCACCACCTCCACCAGCATGCCCCTGTCAACTACCTCCACCTCGTCCTCCTCCTCCTCCACTTCATCTTCTTCATCCTCGACAACTTCTTCAACATCCTTCTCTTGCAGCATCTGTTCTTGGTCTGGCTGTTGCTGTTGCTTGTTCTGGTGGTCGAGGACAGAGTCCGAAGCAGAGGAGTAGTCCACGAAACAGAGCTTGAGGCGGCCACCCTCGCGCTGCGCGTGGAGGTACCCCTGGGGCTTCGCGGCCACAGCCTCGAGCACGAGGCGTCCGTCGCGTCGGTGCGGGCGCACCCGCAGGCACGGCCCGCCGTCGCCGCCGCGGTGGCGAGACATAGACGGCAGTGGCGGGGGGAACGCGCGCTGCGGCCGGGCGCGGTGGTACTGCACAGCCCTCAGCTCCCCAGCCGTCGTATCTTCCTGCCCTTCTTCTTCTTGCAATGCCGCTGAGTCATCATCGACGACGGCGTCCTCGCTCTGGTGGGACGAGTGTGGCGGCGCGTAGAGGAGGGACGCCAGGTCGAGGAAGTCGCCGCGGGTGCCGGTCTCGCAGCCGAGGCTCTCCGTGCAGAGGCTGAGGCTCTCGCGGCTCATGGACCGCCGCACCGTCGCCATCGGGTAGCCGACGATGGTCTTGACCGCCGGCGGCTCGGGCTTGGTGGCCGGAGCCTGGATGGCGCTCCACATGTCTAGCTGCCGCGGCGGTGGCGTCATCGGCGCCGGCATGCGAGTGTGCGTGTGAGGAGGAGCGACGTCCAGCGCCGGCATGACATGGCACACCGCCACCGTCATCTCGAACGGAACGATCTACAGAAAGATCAGAGTGGAAGAAGAAGATCGGTGAAGATCGCAGTGGTGGAGATGAAGCTTCCTAGCGGGGTTGTGTAGTGAGATTGTGAGGGAGTGAGTGAGGTGGTGACTGGGGGTGAGAGGGTATTTGTAGGCGGGAAGGGGGAGCCTTTTCAGCCGTCCAAATACAAGTTACATTTATTTGGTTGCTAAACAAGTTTTAATTGACCTTTTCAGCCGTCCAAATACAATTTGTGTTGCACGCGAAAAATGATTTTTAAAATATCAAAAAAAAATCCCAGGTATTTTTTTATGAATTCATAGTCACATCCAAATGCTACCTGCGAAGTTTTAGGCAAAAAAGTTAAACTTTTGGCATGTAAAAAAAATTAAACACCAATGTTACCCCAAATTTGTATTTTCACTGATGAAACCCTACTGCTCCGTTTCGTATGAAAATTGTCAAGCATGCCTGGGACACTAACACGAACATTCATAAAAAAATATCAGAATTTTTTGAAAATATTTTACCGCTTCTTTTGAGTCACTGTTCATCCGGGAGCAAATGCTCCTGGGAGCCAAAACGTGATGTAGTACGTTTGCAAATCAAGAAAGTACATTCCATCTTCTCTTTTCTTTAGCAGCTAATAATGCTAGTACTAGTAAATTCACTGGATGTCAATGGGGGACAGCAAGCTAGGGCCAAGCATCCCACTGTCTTCTGCTTTATTTCCTGTTTCCACTACTTACTAGCATCTTGAAAATTTAGGCTTTATTAGGTGTTGCATCCTCTACAATTATTCTTCTAACAAGCATCAAGTGTGTCGTAGTTGGGTTTCTAGTCACCTACATACTACTTTCCGGCAACTAGAAATATTTTGCACTTACAAAAAAATTGCACATTTGCAAAGTTTAGGCCAGATGGATTACTCCTTAATAATATAGCATTCCTTTTATGTTGTTGAGGGAATTAATACTATAGCACTCTTGCAACACACAATATATGCCCATTTGCAAACTCGTAGTACTACCTACTTCCTCTATCCGTGAATAAGTGCACATCTAGTTTTTTGTCCTAAGTCAAAGTTTTAATACATCGACCAACTTTATAAGGAAAAGTAGCAGAATTTATGGCACTAAATTAGTATCACTATATCCGTTTTGAAATGTACTTTCATAGGACCAATTTGATGTTATAAATTCTACTGTTCTTTTCCACAACTTAGAACAAAAGGTAGAAATACACTTATTCGCGGACAGAGAGAGTTGTGCGGTACTTGGATATTACTAATAATTAGTATTCTTGTTGTCTGGTAATATCTAGCCTTCACAGCTCTGCAAGCACATAACGCGAGCTCCTTTTCGTTAGCTTTGTGCTCTTGTTTTCTTACACCTTTCTTCTTTTTTTCTTCTTCTTTTTAAGTCTGTGTGTGGTGACTGTCTAGCTAGGCTAGTGGAAACAAGTCCCCCATCATACTCCACCAGTGCCATGCATGGAACATGGGACAATACTCATCATTCATTATTAGTTTGTCTCCTTGTGCCCTTCTTACAAATTTAATACCTAAAAACACATAATTAATTAACTAAATAAATATCCCTATGTTTTTATTTACTCTGCGTATTAGAGTTGTCTGAAGTCAAACTTTATAAAGTTTGACCAAATTTATAGAAAAAAGTACAAACATTTACTATAACAAATCTATATGATGTGAAAGTACATTCAATAATAAATCTCTAATGGTATTGATTTGTTATTGTGTATGTTAATATTTTTGTTTATAAATTTTGTCAAAGTTTATAAAGCTTGACTTTGACTGAAGCTAATACGCGGACTAAATAAAATCACAAAAAGTAATCAATTAGCTAGTTGCATGGATTCATGCATGCATCACTGATGTCACCCCACTACATAAATATCTCCTCTAATTCCCCAGCACAAGGCAACTTACTCCCTCCATCCACATATAAAAAGGCCTAATGCATTCTCCAAGACTGCCTTTGACTATTCGTAAGATTAATCATTGGATGCCCCTTTCACGTATGAATTTGATTGTATGCTTTGTGTAACTTGTATATCATATATTATTGCTCTAACATGTGGTCAAAATTAGCCTCGAAAAATGCATTGGGTATATATATTAAAATATCTAAAAACACATATATTTAGGAACATATTGCATCATGCCCACTAGCTAACAACCTATTTGTTCCAAAACTTAGTTAGTGCATGCCATCCTTGATTATGCATAGGGAGCATCTGTATTGATGTTCCTTTTTCATATGCATGCATGGTCACTACTAGCTTGTTGACAAATTCATGCACAGGTCACTAGTATTGGATTGATTAGTTAGTAGTAATCTAAATTGCATGCATAAGGTAATTAAGAGCACATAGAAATGCAAAATATAACATCTATGTATGC
>NC_057807.1:3375631-3378832 GCF_018294505.1 Triticum aestivum
AAGATTCCATCCTCTTTTCAGCTTCTCTCTTTCTGGCTGCTTTCCATTCATATGGAATAGAATATATGTGCATGTAGCAGGGTGCATGGTCACCAAATTGTTTTAATTATTTAATCATTCTCTTTTCTCGTCCTCCTCTTAATTCCCTCCAAGTGGTACTGTTCTCATGCTTATAGATGCCATTTAGTTCTCTTGGATATGTGTGCATAGTCGTGTCCTCTTCTTCTATCTCTAGCATTTTCCCCATTGGATCAAATTATTCTAGTGCAGCTTCTACTTCAAGCCAAATGCCCATGCCTTTAAAGCAAACATAAATATCTTGTTTTTTCCTTATTCACATGAAAACTATTACTAGGTCCCTAATTAACTCAAAAAAGTACAAACTTTTATCTGAGAGTGACGATTTTGATACCAACCCCCTTCTAATAAAATTAAATGAATAATATTTTCTATAGAACATAAAGCAATTAACTAGTTATAAGGCTAGGTAATTGGATGATATACTATTTATGGAGAAAATGTAGTACATACTATTTTGATGAACACGGCAGGTGCGCTGCTTTTTCACTAAGATGGGGAAAATTACAATCGATGATCACAACTACGATCAAGGGAAGGAACTCTACAAAGAGGGTAAACACTCAACACAAAGTTTCAAAGGGGCCCTCTCATCCAACTGCCTCTCGCAGGAGGCCAACATCCTCTCTATTTTATAGAACAAATATTATTCCCTACAAAACGCAAAATAATTGACTAGTTATATGGCCAGGTAATTGTAAGAATAACTTTTCTTTACAAATACAACAGGTGCTCTGCTTTTTCGTTGAGGATGAGGAAGTTGAAAGAACTCAACAAAGAGGAAAAGAACTCAGCACAAAGATTTTAAAAGGGGACGCTATAGAAAAATGCCTCTTGCATGAGGGCAACATCCTCTCCAATTGGACATGCTAGACCGATCGACGTGAGGTGTTTATCTTTGCAAATCCTCCGGTTGTGCCCCTTCAACAAATGTGAAATCCTGTAAAAAGGGTGTGGTAGGCTCGTCTTTTGTTCTTTGCTCTTCAACCTGTGAGAGAGACCCTACAATTGTTGAGTGTAGTCGTGTCAACGGTGTGGAATATCTGTGGCTGCTAAGGCAGGAAACAGTTCCAAACTTATATGGAGCCCATACAAATTTCCAAAATGACAAGGTAGCAAAATCCTTTTTCGGAAGTAAATCTAGGTCAAGCTGATTTCGACGAGCCAAGTGTAGCCACATGGCGCAACTGAGATCGTTGTCATGCCCTTTAATTTGCAAACGATAATGTACGGCTTTCCATTTTACACGATGTTGTTCCTCCACCACTCGATGTAGTTTCATATCTGATCGGACGGCCCCCGTCGACCGTTGTGTCCTCACTTTGTCCTCTAGTTGTCCCCGATGAGAGAAAAGAAAACAGAACAAAAAGGTTCGTATTCTGTGCATCATTAGCTATAGTTGAAAAGGATCGATCGATGGCAATGGAATCAGAGAGGGCTAAGCAAAGCAAAGCAGTAGTACTAAAGGCCAAACTAATTAAAGCAACGACGGAGAAAGAGATTCTTTTGCATGCTTAGCTAGGTGTGGGCCCATCCACTCCCAGAATGGAACTTGTAGCCAGCGCAAAGTATGTAGTTTAAATTGATTGGAATGAGATGCATGGAGAACAATTGCTGATTTCATCGGGGGAAAGCTAGGTGCATTGCCTTTTTTGATAGTTGTATATTATATTTGGTGGAGATGTACGATGCGTGCACCTGGGCGTTTTATTTTTACTGAAACTAATTAATAACCCACTCAAGTCCAAAGTCATAACAATATTTCCCTTTTTTTTCTTTGTAGACGCACATTGTTTTTTTTTTGCGAGAAAATTTCCGATCTATTCATCTTCAATCATGGCAGTACAACGAATACCAGAAATAATAAAAATTACATCCAGATCCATAGACCACCTAGCGATTAAGTGTGAACCTGAAACCTTTGCCAAAAGAATGTCCACCTCCGTTCCCTGCAAAAAGAAAAAAGGGAACGCTAATTTGTACAAAAATATGTAAAGTGCAAGTTTGTACAAAAGATTTCAATAGTCTATAAACAAAAAACACCAAAATTCACAGGTGCAATAGATCAATGATCGAACGGTCAAATGTTTTATTTATCTTCTATAACTTCTCTAAAGGCATCTAGGCCTTTTCATACCAACATTTTTCTTATTTAGATTGCTAGTTAGTTATTTTAAAAACTCTAAGAAGAGGGGCAAATGTTAATTGCCCCATATAGAATACATATATAGGAAATCAAGAGTTATGAGATTTTTTTCCAAGTGGTCAACTAGTGCCAGTAATAAAAAAATCTTTTTGATGAACTTACCGCAAAGTGGTCCATAGCAAAATTAATCTGTTGTTCAAAGTTTTAGGGACTAGATGATACCCCGCACGTTGTTGCGGGAATATTTTGCCAGATATTTCAACTTGATTCATTGTATGAAACATGAATATTTAAAGTAATAATATATGGTCTCTGGCCTCTTAGAAACAAGAAGAAGAAACTAACTTCTTTTTTCGTGATTAGAAGAAGCTAGAGACAAATAAGAATGTGACAATTAGTTCTTGCTCTTCGATCTGGAGATGAATTAGAACGGATGGCCCAAAACTAACCTCTGCTGTGCAAAGATGTATAAATGTCAAGTTTTAAAAAAAGGATGGATATCGGATGTCTGATGCGCAAAGTTTTCGGGATATGTTTGTTGCGGAGGCTCCCATGTGTGTGGATTTTTGCGAGATCTGAAGCTAGGCATGCAGTGACAGTGATGATATCTTCTTCTTTTGGACCATCGCTCACACGGTCACACCAAACCGTTTCATTGCATGCAGCACAGATTCCGAGACCGGCCTACCTATGACGGACGAGACTTGCCTGCTCCCTCCCCGTGCTCCCATCCGTGCTCCCATCCGTGCTCCCGCGGACGTGGCTTGATTTGATTGGAAGAAAATAAGGCCCGGCCCCACCCCTTGAAAATCAGGGGGAGAGATGATTAGATTAGAAAAGAAAAAGAGAACATGACAGCCGTAGGATGAAGTGGGAGCACGGATGGGAGTATGGGAAGGGAGCAGGCAAGCCGGATCCACCTATGACTGTACTAGTACTTACGGATCCCGAGATACAAGGAAAATCATGCATCCTCT
>NC_057807.1:3379088-3419712 GCF_018294505.1 Triticum aestivum
AGAGAGAGAGAGAGAGAGAGAGAGAGAGAGAGAGAGAGTAGCAGCATGTACTCGTAGTCCACGGAAGAAACGAATGGCCGGTGCTCCATCCGACATGTCAATCTTAGGCTTGTACCTGCAGGATCTTATCGCCATCTACCTGATGATAAAGCACACTCATCGACCGATCCAAAGATCGTGATTCACAGGATTCACAGCTAGCAGCAGGTGAGCAACGGCGCCTAGCCACAACTTTTCTTTCCTTTGCTCCCTCACTTTAGGGTCTATTTGATTCACAGGCACATGATTAAATTTCTTTGCACTTGCATCGTGCACATATACATTTTTTTTTGGAACCGGGCATAACCCCTTTCCATTACTTTGATATAACGGAAATACAAAGTATTCCACACTGCAGTCACTAAGGAAACATGAAAGAGGAAAGCGAGTTCAACGCATCTTTGGGAAACCCACCGCAAGCACTCGTCATCGAGCAACTTACCGTGGGGCGAAAACCCAAGGACACCCAAACACGAACTAGTCCTAAACGGTAACATCCAGCGAGGTTTTACGACACCAAAAGGGCTCACGCAGGAGCAATATGAAGCGCTCGCACAGGAGCAGCGTGATCACAGACCAAGACCAAGGCGAAGAACCAAAACGAAATTAACACGACCCAGCTCAGGCAACGATCCTCTCCCTCAGTCCTGCGCCATCTCGCCTGATGACGCACAGATCCTCATCATGTTTGATGTGCTGGCTCTTAGCATTTTGGCTCCTCTCTCCATCGCCTCCCGGTCCGCTCCAGTCATCATCCCTGCCCAATAAGAGATGAAGCCACAAGCAGAATAAATCACAGCAAAAGGAGTCTTTAATTTTTTCTGTTCAAAGGTAGCTTGGTTGCGGCAATTCCATATAGCCCAGCACACGGCTGCAAGCACAAATGTGTAAAACTTCCCCCCATCGGGAAGGAAAACATAGCACCACAAAAAATATTGCCATATATTGTTCGGACCAGAGCACCCTGGCCACAGGACACGTGAAAAACAGATGCTTTGAGGTCTCTCTGTTCCAACAGAAGGATCATTTGGGGTTGCCAGCCCATCGTCTTCTACTCATGACATCTCTAGTCAAGATAGCATCCTAGAAGGTTTGCCACATGAAAATTTGAATTTTCAAAGGGATTTTCGTCTGCCAGATCCACCTATAGTTACTTCCCGCTATGTTTCTCTCCAGATAGTCATAAACCGACCTGGTTGTAAAATTTCTCTTCTTGCTCAGGTTCCAAATCACTTGATCAGGTTCCTCCGACAACACCCAGGAGTTAATAGTGATATTGAGTTCATTCCATTGATCTAACAATGCTGCATGAAGCTGTCTCCGGAAGAAGTCATCCCCCACACCATTTCTAAACTTTTCCACCGTGATCTCTTGCTTATTACAAATGCTATACAGCACAGGGTATTTCTGCTCCATAGGGAGCTCGTCATGCAAGGAATCCTTCCACACCCTGGCAAGATTGCCCGAATTCATAACCACTTTACGCCTGGCCAAATAATATTGTTTTACTTTTATAATAACCTTCCAGATAGGGGAATCACTAAATCTGCTTTTGACCGATGTTACCGTATCTTTTTGCAAGTATTTCGCTCGGATCACTTCTTGCCACAGCCCTTGATGTGTTTCCAGTTTCCACCACCACTTGGTGAGAAGGTTGATGTTTTACTCTCGGAGGTCTTTCACCCCCAGTCCTCCTTTGTTCTTAGATCTACATATCCGGTCCATTTGACCAGGTGATATCTCTTGCGACCCTCATGTTCTTGCCAAAAGAAGCGTTTACGGTGCTTGTCCAGTTTTTCAATGACCATCTTAGGCAGAAGAAACATGGACATATAAAAGTAGATGATGCTAGTAAGGGAGGAGTTCAGAAGGATAAGCCTCCCTCCTGATGAGGCCGCATTGCCCATCCAGGACTCGCAACAGTGCAGGAATCTTTCATCAGCAAAGTTCCAGTGCAGGCTACGGAGGGTCGAATAGCTGACTGGCACGCCTAAATATTTCATTGGGAAATGACCAATCTGACAATTAAACAGGTCTGCATAGAAGGCTAGAGTATCATCATCCTCTCCAACACATAGGATTTCGCTTTTTAGGAAATTAATTTTAAGCCCTGACATGAGTTCAAAGATATAAAGCAACAACTTCAGGTTAATAGCAGCTTTCTTATCATGCTCCTGGCAAGTGTCATCTGCATATTGGAGGATGGCTACCCCATCTTTGATATGGTCCGAAGCCAATCCAGCAAGAAGTTTTTCTTTCTGCACATTGCGGATCATTTTTGACAGTGTCTCGACTGCCAGGTTAAAGAGAAAAGGGGAGTGGGGGTCGCCTTGACGCACCCCCTTGTGGCTTTGGAAATAGGGGCCTTTTTCATTATTCAGACCATACACACATGCCAAAATGTAACTTGTATGCATTTAGTTGTGTAGTTTTGAGTACCATAGTCCTATTGTTCGAGAGCAGATCGGGCGGTGTTCTCATGTCTGCAAACAGAAAAATTAAACTAACATGGTCATTAAAGTAATGAGGATTAGTGCAATTTTCACTTCACGGACGGATGCAGCCTGTATCCCTATGGTCCTCCATTTAGCTTTTCCATGCGCGTACTTTCTTTTATTTTTGACGGTGCTATAGCGGGTTTACGCCGGGCTGAACCATTTTCATTATCATAGATGAGATTGAGATATTACAGAACGGCTACATAAGTAGCACCCGACACAATTTCCAGAAGGTACAAATAACAAAAGAGAAGGCACAAGGAACAACACACAGAGAAGAAACAGAAATGAGCTTCGGCGAGCAGCCAACACCAAGAGCTTAGCATTCATCACCACTAGTCAGACCGAGAAGAGTGGGAAATGTATTTTTGGATCAATCGAAAGGAGATACGTCACCGAGAAGGCGTAGAGAAGAAGTGCCTGCTTCCCTACGATCACTCTGCACCTTGAAGAACTAGGAGAGTCGCAACCACCATCGAAGGGCTTCCCACTACCCAGCCACGATGAGACAGAGAGAGTTGCATGCCAACCCAATAGGTCATCTAGACCAAATCGACAATTTCATCCCCGAGCACCGGATTAGATTCGGTAATCCGGAGTATGTCGCGGATGGCCGAGGCGATCTGGTTTTCGCCGGGTTCTCAGCCGCGCTCGGTACCCCCGCAGGCCCCCTAGGGTCGACCCCGGAGTCTTCTCCCGATCCGATCTACGGATCGGCCTCAACCTCTCAGCCGGCTTCGAGCTCGGATATCTCCGCCTTGTCCAGAGACCTGGGATCCCCTTTGGCCATGCCAACGACGGCCGCCAAAGACTCAGCTTCAGATCTCAGCGTGGGAGCAGTGTTCGGGTGCCAAGAGTCATTCTCTGCCGAACCCTCTCCCTGTGTCGCGGATCCGGCCTCGAGCCCCAGTGACAGGTCGACATTCGGATATCAGGAATCACCTTCTACCGAACTCCTCCTCACCAAATTGGCCTTGAGCCCTAACTCGAAGGAAGCCTTCGAACGCCAGGTGTCATCCTTGGCCCCCTACACGGTCACGCATCCGGCCCCGGGCCTTGAGAATGACTCGGTCCTCAGAGATCAGGAATCATCCCCTACCAAACTATCCACCATGATGGAGAACGGCCTTGAGCGGCCACCTCACGACAGCCCAGCAAGCCTCGCTCTGTTAAACGAGGCCCTTGATCGAATCCAGATGTTGGCTATTCGAGACCACTCGCACTCGGTCTGCGTTCACTAGCCCCTTGAGGCGAATTGTAGGGAATTTTACAACCACATCATCGGCGGCTCAACATTCGAAGAAACCCCCTCGGCCTACGAGGTCATGGCCGTAATTGCCCCACGGACTGAGCCCTTACTCGCTTACCTCCTGCAACAGGAACTTCCCGAGATCTGACAGAGGCATGACGCATAATCTAGCGCTCTAAAGCATACAAGGTCCATGAGGGCGAGCTCTATAAAAGGATCACTACGGGGTTCCTCCAGAGGCGCATCTCCGAAAAGGAGGGGCTCAGTTACTCGCTAAGATACATGCGGGCAGGGGCGGCCATCACGCAATAGCTCTAGCGCGTTCTGCATTCCACATTCAAGTAACTTCATATCTAGCGTCGTTCACTGTTACGGTGTCCCCCACAGTATAATTACAGATAATGGGACTAATTTCACCTCCCAAGAAGTTAAAGACTGGTGCGCTAAAATGGGCATCAAGCTTGATTTGGCTTCGGTGTATCACCCACAGACCAATGGGCAGGTAGAACGGGCAAATGGACTCAACATGAGTGGCATCAAGCCTCGCCTGGTCCACTCATTGAAGGAATCAGACTGCCATTGGGTTGAGGAGCTCGACTCCGTCATATGGGGGCTACGCACCACTCCTGACCGGTCAACATACTACATCCCGTTCTTTATGCTGTACGGTGCCAAGGCAGTCCTCCCATGTGACCTTATCCATGATGCACCCAAAGTATGTATATACGAGGAGAAGGAGGCTGAGCTGGATCGGCAGGACGACCTAGACGCCCTAGAAGGAGAACGTGACATCGCTCTAGCGTGTTCCACATCCTATCAACAACAAGCACGACGTTACCAAAATTGGGAGGTTCGGGCGAAGGCATATAATGTAGGAGAGCTAATCCTTTGCCTTCCTGAGAAACAGAAACACAAGCTTTCACACCCAAATGGGAGGGCCCCTTCATTATAGATGAACTACTCACGGGAGGAGCATATCGCCTTTGCCGCCCATGGGATAATCGTCTCGAACCAAACCCGTGGAATGTAGCTCGGCTCCGGCGTTTCTACCCTAGTTCGGTGTCTTCACCATCACTTTTTCGTTTTTCTTCGTCTCTTTATTCTTTGGAGATTTCCCCCTCTTGATAAAATAGTCCGGATAAACTGCATTGTGCCAAGTCGCTATTGTACACATCCTCGGATGTAATAACCAGTTTTTCTTGGGGGCTCTTTTTAAAGTAGCTAATTAATATGATTTTCATACAATGTGTTCACCTTTCTTATCCTTCTCCTATCTTTTAAGCCATCATATGCACCTGTTTGATTTAAGTCCTTTGCTAAGCTGGGTAGCCTGGCTCCTGTGATTACCCCTACGTTCCCGATTGATCGGCTAGGGAGTAAAGGGAGCACCTCTGTGATTGTTACGACCGGATAACCTGGATACGTACCTCAGACGGGTGAAGCCGAAAGCTGGCGTTCTAATAGAAAACGATAGGTCGGCCACAAGGGAAGTGAAAATAACTAGGCTCTCATCGCCATCCTATAGCTTTTGGTTCCTAACAACCATTGTTGTCGACATACCACTGGTATCTGGATCCGCATATGTATGGTTAACATACCACATTTGCAGAAAGGAGCCCTTGGATGAACTATTTTCTTCGGACGATGTTTCTTACGTTAAAAAGTAATATAACGTAGCTCTCCACACATGTTCTGTCTGTTTACACCAAATGGCTGGATTGCATGATTCCCGGAATCAGCCCCCTGTTCTTTAGGGCATATAGTACGGAACACTCCCTGACCACTAGTCAGGGAGGCAGAAGTCGATGGCCGGTCAAGACAATGTTTATACTATGATCGAGACAACGCGATGTAAAGTACATGGATACATAGAATCATGCACCCTACTCTTTGTCTATACCATCTATCAAGCTGTCCAAAGCACAGTCTCATTGAGAGTATCGAGCAGCAGACATTACTTGATCATTGACTAGTCTAAGGGGTATCTCCTTCCCGCCCGGCCCCATGGGTCAAACACAAGCCATGTTCTTAGGATCCAGTTTCCTAAACCGGGTCTTCACCATCGCCCAAGCCTCACGCGCTCCCTCCAGACAGGCCGACTTTTTCCACAATTCGAAGCGCTGCCTCGCTCCTTTAAAGCGGCTAGCCAGTTCGGCCATGCTCCATGGAAGTACTTCTGATGGCCATAAGGCTTTAACCATGGCCCTCATGGCCTTCCAGGCTTTCTCGCGCGCTTTGGTCAACTCTTTCAAAAGGTTCCCGCTAAAGCAACCTGCCTCCTCTTCCGGTTGCCCTGTCAAGAGACCTAGCAAATAGGCGCACCATGTTTTTGTCAAAATATTGCGATTGTTCACAAACATGTAAGTTGGATCGTCTGTTACTGAAGATGCCGCCTTTGAGTTTCCGGTTCTCCTCCAGGGCTTGTGCCAACTAAGAATGTAAATTACCAATCACTTTGGCTTTTTGCTGGTTTTATACCTTGAGCTTATTATTCTCCTCATGGCTTCACGCCAGCACTCGTTTGTCGGCCTCGTGCTGCGATTCTGCGTGACGTTGCGATCTCTGGTCATCTGCAGGTCCTTCCGCAAGTTACCCATGGATCCGGTGGCTACAGGGACAGTATGGGGTCATAAGCAGGAACACCATAAATTGTAAGCATTCTAAAGCTTCCCCGCTTACCATGAACTTCGTTGGCGGGTTTTTTAGCTGTTTCCAGTTCGGCTCTAGCATCGACCAACTATGTCCGGCTCATCCCTTGGTCTTTGGATAATTTGTTATTTTTTCCTTGCGGCCTACAAATTCGAAGTAATATTTAGTTGCAGATCCTTAACTCGGTGGTCCCGCCTAAATTAAGGCTCGGGGCCTACTAGATTAGGATTTATGATCTGTATCGCGCACTTGCAAATTGGAGTACAAAAACTTAGCGATCCCCTCAAGCCCCGCGTGGGCCGCCGTGATGTACATGTCCACCGAGTTAAATGCATTAAACTCCTGGTTGGTAATGGCGATGTGGCGCAAGGTTTCTCTTCGGCGGCGGTGATTGTTGGAATTCCGCCCACAGGATCGATCACATCAAATCATGACAGAGACGCGCACACGAAAACTTTTGCCAAGGGTACGTGTCATGCCCCTTCTTCTTTTTATTTCTTTTTTATTTTCTCCTCTCACGTTACAAAGCTGCAGCCCTTCACGTGTAGATATACACGCAAGGACCAACCGACTAATGCTCTTGAGTCCAAACCGGACTCAGCCATAAGCGCTTCCACGTACGACTCCACAAGACCAACGGGCAGCCGCTAAGCTAATCCTATACCGACTCATCCTAGTACTACTAGCATCAGGATACCTAACACGTTGGACTCAACCAAATTGTATACCAACTAGTACTATCAAAACTAAAACTTAGCTTACCTACATGGCATGCAAGCCAACTAGAAAACTAGACACAAACTCAAGATTATGCCTAACAATCTCTCCCTAATCTTGACTCTTGTCTTCTGTGCTTCTCCGGTCTTGGCTTGTTGTAGATCATCCCTTGTCGATTCATCCGCTCGCACCACGACAAGTCAAACTGACGGCCTTGATTGCTCGCAACAATCTCTCCCCAATTTTGACTTGGCGAATTTACGGACCACCTCAAATATGCCTTGGACTACCCAGCCTCGCTAGTAACCTGTGGAACACACCACCCGGTGGACTACACCATCCATCCTAGTGAGATACATGCAGACCCCTTGAGGATCACACCACCCTGTGCACTACACCATGCACTCCAGCCTCATGTAGAGACATGGCCTCGTTGAAGAGACTCACCTTCACTGGTTTACCGCCCCCACATAGTTGAACTTGATCCTGTCGTCGAGACACATAGACGACCTGGATGCGCTTCATCTTCAACGCCTTCTCACAGAGACGAGCACTTGGACATGACGACGCTGACACGACGATGAGCGACCGACCGACCGAGACGTGTTGACTCACACAACTCCTTGACTCATCAAACTCCCGCGGACGACGATCTTGACGACTTTCCGGCACCGCATCACCGCACCACCGCCCCCGTCAACGATCTCCATCCACCGCCTTGCCGACGACAACCTGCCGTCTCCCTCCATGTCGCTCCATCGAACGATAATCGCATGATCCTCCTCGTCGCTGCAGCACCCAGCGACTATATCGCCCGCCCCGAGGTGCTAGTCGGGTCGCGACCCCGGGGCAAGCACGGCTTCAAATCGACCTAGCTCTTATACCAACTGTTGGAATTCCGCCCACAGGATCGATCACATCAAATCACGACAGAGACGCGCATACGAAAACTTTTTCCAAGGGTACGTGTCGTGCCCCTTCTTCTTTTTATTTCTTTTCTATTTTCTCCTCTCACGTTACAAAGCTGCAGCCCTTCACGTGTAGATATACATGCAAGGACCAACCGACTAATGCTCTTGAGTCCAAACCGGACTCAGCCATAAGCTCTTCCACGTACGACTCCACAAGACCAACGGGCAGCCGCTAAGCTAATCCTATACCGACTCATCCTAGTACTACTAGCATCAGGATACCTAACACGTTGGACTCAACCAAACTGTATACCAACTAGTACTATCAAAACTAAAACTTAGCTTACCTACGTGGCATGCAAGCCAACTAGAAAACTAGACACAAACTCAAGATTATGCCTAACAGTGATTCATCACACTTTCTACTTCAGAATTGGTGACCGAGACTTCGTCAGGATCCTCCGGAGGGCGCTGGTCACCGCAGGACCAACATGGTCCCTAGCCTGCGCCGAAGATCCAAGGTTGGGATTGCGCCTCGGCACGCCCAGAGAGTCTCCGGATTAGCGCCAAGGAACTTTTCTTCTGCAATATCAAGCAAACATCAGAACAAGATATTGGGAGCACCTCCTTGGATGGTTCTAAAGCACGTTACCTTTGAGCCGAGGGGGCCATCATTGCCGCTCCAGCGGAGGCCTTCTGCTTGGACGCCCCATTACGGGTCGAGGCCGTCATATCTCATGCTCCTTCCATAGGCGCGCAGTGCGACGACCCTTGGGAGAGTAAGTCAGCATGCTCGGGACAATGTGGGGGCGGTTGCCCTGTGCGGGAAGAGGTCTTCTGTTCACTTACTATAGAAGAAGGAAGTGCCCCGGGATGGTCCACTGTTAGGGTGACCTTGGTGTCGTCAAGGCTCTCTTGATAAAAGACCCCGTCCTCGAAATCGAAAGATGTCTTCGGATCGACATGATACCTCGGGTCATCATCATGATAATGATATTCTGGCTGTGGGGAATTGGGAATAGACGGATTCGATCCGAGGCCTCCAACTCTGTTCAAAAGGGGAATAGATCCGACGAATGTCCAGACACAGTCTTTGAACTTAAAACAAGGGATTAAAACTTACCCATTCAGGCGGATTGTAGCTGGAGCACCCGTCCCGAATACCCAGCTGAACTAAGTCTTCTTCCTCTCCCTTGAAGAGGTCGGCTAGTATCTTGGCCATAGCCGCTTGGTTGTCGGTCCCTTGTCACTTGTAGCGGGTCGCGTCGCTCGTCCCGTTGTAGCACCACAAAGGATGCATTCTTTGCTGAAATTGTTGCCCGCACCGAAATATGGCAATGGCCATTACCTTGACCATGGTCAGTTTGCTGTGAGCTAGCAACCAAACATTGGTGGCTAGAAGGCGCACCTCTGCATTGTTCTCTTGGAAGGACTCTTGGGTCACCAATTGAACTGCTTCTTTAGCGGGGCGCTGGAGTATTCGGGTAGCCCTCTCCGGACTGGATAGAGGGGGACATCTTTGATTTAGAACCATTATGAGGTCCATTCTTCAGGATCTTTTCATGGGTCCCGATGGGACACCCTGTCCCAGCTATCCGCCAGACCTTGGCCCGGCCTACTTCAAAGATTGACCTTTCATGGGTACGAGGAACAAGGCAAAAATATTTTCTCCATAGATCAAAGTGGGCCTTGCAACTCAGGAATATCTCACAAAGCGCCACGAAGCCGGAAATATGTAGTATGGATTCTCGGGTAAGGTTGTGGAGCTGGATCCCGTAAAATTCCAATAGACCTTGCAGGAATGGGTGAACGGGAAAACCCAGACCCTGGAGAAGGAAGGCACGAAGCATACCCTCTCTTCGTTGTTTGGAGCAGGGAAGTTCTCGACAAATGCTTGGCCATCCATGGAAATCAGTCTTGTGCGGACAGGAACGAGCGCCGGTGGGGGGAAGGTACCCCTGCCTCTGCAGCTCGCTCAGCCAGAGGCGCGAGACGGAGTACCTCGCCCAGTCGCCGGGGAGGGGACCATGAGGTCGTGAGGACGAGCCAGGGGTGTGAGCCATTGTGCCTAGAGATTTCTCTGGCGATAGATGATGGGGGATGGATCAATCGTCCCCTGTTCTTTTGTTATAAATAGGCGCGCTATCCTAGATTGAAACGACATGTCTACAAAAAGAGGGGGGCGGGACCACTCGCCTTCTCAAAAGGCGCACAACAGTCAAAGTTCACCCCTGCCCCAAGGTGAGCATTACCTCTGGCGGGCACACCGTGCTATGAGCGGCTATTCGGATTCCGGATTGCTAAAACCAGCCGGACACGAATGTAGCGTTGATATAGATCATGCCGGGCAGCAAAGATCCGGCTATAACCCGGTCACTGACACTATTCCAAATGTTAAAGTAGAAAGATGGAGAACTCGCCTCGCAAGCCGAAGACTGTAGGAAAGGTCGGATGCCGGTTACAGGTCCTAGAGTTGGAGACTAGTTCGGGGGCTACTGAGATAGTCATGTACCAAGGGGTCCTCGGGCCGCCATTCCCCTGCTTATGGGTCGGACAGATGGGCTACTATGGAGCCAAGCTGGGGAGAAGACCCGTGTCTAGGTAGGAGATCTTCGGAGCCGTGGTGTGCCCTCCAAGTTAAAGATGTGGCATGATGTTTCCTTTGTTGTAACCGATCGCATGTAACCCTAACCCTACTTGTCGTGGTTTTGTCACGGCAGATGTCCTAGTGTGAGGATTTGTCGTGAGGCCATCACAACTAGGTAGTAGCTTGAACGGGGTTGGTCAGAATCGAGAGACGCGAGGTTTTACTTAGGTTCGGCCCCTCACGGTGGAGGTAAAGCCTACATCCTGCTTCAGTGATATTGATCATGGTGATGCTCACGATTACAAGGATGCTCTTTAGTTACCTCTACCTCGAGAGCTATTGACTTGTCTGTCTGAAACTTGTCCCTCTTGGGGTGCCCTACCCCTCCTTATATAAGTTGGAGGAGCGGGTTACATATGGAGTCCTAGTAGGATTAGGACTATTCTATTACAAGTGGAATCCTAGTCTTGCTTCTTGCTTCCCTTGTAAGAGAAATATTTCTTACACCTTTCCTCTTAATCAGGACTACCGTAAGAGCCGGCCTACCGCGCCTTGGGTCTTGTCATCCATCCGACCCGCCGTCACGATCATTAGTGAGTCCCAGACTAGTGAGTGGCCAGGCTTCGGGTGGGTTACCGAAGAAACGCCAAGTCCTAGCCGAGTCATGTATCCGGCCGGGTCATACCGCGGGGTATATCCCCGACACTAGCCCCCGACTTAATTTGGATTCATCCATGTTAAACTGATCCTGTAAAATAAACACAAGAACAAATTTGACAGGTTGTGCTCCGGGTTAGAGTTTTTCTGAACCGGTACCTGATCATCCTTAAGTCCTTGTCATTTCCTTCTTTGATACATGTCCATGATCTCATAGCAAATCTCCTTTAGCAGATATGTCCAAACTTTGCCAATGCAAAAAATCCATGTACTTCTTCTGAAAAGTCCGGGTCAATAGGCCAGCTTAAAAATCAATTTGCTGACATTGATTTTGTGTAGAAAGATATTATAAATTATAATTCATTTGATTTGGCTTCCAATGCTCTAGCTTGACAAAAATATTGGTCTTAAAATACTCATCTGAATTTTAGTCGACTTGAAGATGTAGATCTTGCCGATTTATGATTGCCAAAATTGCCGGGTTATAAAACAGATGATGCCAGGTCATGATTGTTCTTGATGCCAGGTCAATCTTATGGCGACTTGGTGCTTGCTTTTGTAAATGTAGCTTTCCAATCATTGAGTCGGCTCTCTAAACTTTTCTATGAATAGCTTAGAGGAAATAAACTTTGAAAATTTCTCTAATAATAATAATATAATACCTGGTTTGCTCAAAGCTGAGAATTTGAAGATGTTCCTCCCTTATATGGATATCACCTGTAGCCCCCAAGTCTTAAGAGGAGAACACAGTGATAGCTTAAGACTTGCTTTAATATAAATGCTGCAACTTTGGAGAAATCCGGGTTGTTCATGTAAGTCGCTAATCATAAACTTAACACTTTGTACTTCCCATGTGTAGCCCCCAAGTGCCGGGTCATTATGCAATACTGAGCAGGGACTTTGTAGATTTGATTATGTAAACTTAAGCAGCAATGTGTAGCCCCCAAGGGCCGGCTTAGTAAGATAATATTGAACTGGGACTTTACATGTACTTCATTGAAAATAACATCATATGATATAGCCCCCAAGTTTCGGGTTACCTTTGATATAATGGATTAAGGTCTGTGTAGTTTGAATTTTTGACAGGAGCAATTAGTAGCCCCCAAGGGCTGGCTCATCACTATGTGATGGGTCGAGTCTTCAATGAAGAGAGTTAAAAAATGACCTTGAATTAGCCCCCAAATGCCAAGGTGCATGCTTGCATTGACATGGTACTTGTATACTTGAGATAATCTTGATTTGAATAATGTAGCCCCCAAATGTCGGGTCATATGCCTGCAGCGACTCGAGATTAAATAAAACCATACCAATTGTCTGGATGATATTGCTGAAAGCCTTTGCATATCAATATTGAACCATGCTCTCTGTTGTGAACCGGTACTCTTGGATGAAGAAATAATAGCCGTTGCTCTAAAGCGGCTTTTGAAAACCTCAATCTTAACACTTATTATTGAGAACCGTAATAAAAATTCAGCCATGTTGGCTATTAAAGATTTAAATAATATAATCCGATATGGAAAACCTCAATCATTCAATACCATAATGAAAATCCAACCAAATTTGGCTATTTAAATATTTGAATACTTTATCGGCCATTGATGTCGTCGTCGCCACTAGTTGGTCCTTGTTGTCAAACCAAGACTGTATATCCAACATCCTAGCTAGCTTCACAGGGTCGCCGTCTGCGATCCTCACGTACCGGTTGTACTTATCCATCGATCTACTTCTCCACAGCACCTTCACTCATCGGTGGTGGTTTTTGAATGGAATAGGAGAGGAGCGACGCTAGTTTTGGATTAGAACGGGAGAGGAGCGGTGCTGGTTCTCGATTTGAACATGAGAGGAGGGGCGATGGTTTAAGAGGAGAGGAGTGGCACTGGTCTTGGAAGTATTTGTTTTTGTTTTGCGTATTTTGGGTCAAAGTTTGACCACGTACTATATTTGAAGCAAAATGTGAATGCATGTCACCAAAAATTGTATCGTTTGGTTCTTATCTGAATGTACTTTCAAATTATATTATTTTTGCAATGTATAACATATATTTTATTTGTGAACCCGCCATTCTCCATGGTTCCCTCGACGCTCGCCTCATTTCAATGGCAGCGGTAGGGTTTATGGTAAGCTTCGCACTAACCTAATCTTCCACCTGCTCATGCTTACAATTAGTGTGTTGGCTAATGAAAATCATGCTTACAATCAGTCTTTGAGTACTATGCCAATCACCTTAAAATAGCTTTGGACAAAAAACAAAGTTGTGACACTGTGTATAAATAAGGAAAAATAGATTGGTGCTTGTCGGTGTCAAAACCGGCGGATCTCGGGTAGGGGGTCCCGAACTGTGCGTCTAGGCGGATGGTAACAGGAGACAAGGGACACGATGTTTTTACCCAGGTTCGGGCCCTCTCGATGGAGGTAAAACCCTACTCCTGCTTGATTAATATTGATGATATGGGTAGCACAAGAGTAGATCTACCACGAGATCGGAGTGGCTAAACCCTAGAAGCTAGCCTATGGTATGATTGTTGTTCGTCCTACGGACTAAAACTCTCTGGTTTATATAGACACCGGAGAGGGCTAGGGTTACACAGAGTCGGTTACAATGGGAGGAGATCTTCATATCGTATCACCAAGCTTGCCTTCCACGCCAAGGAAATTCCCATCCGGACACGGGACGGAGTCTTCAATCTTGTATCTTCATAGTCCGGGAGTCCGGCCAAAGGTCTTAGTCCAGCCATCCGGACACCCCCTAATCCAAGACTCCCTCAGTAGCCCCTGAACCAGGCTTCAGTGACGATGAGTCCGGCACGCAAGTTGTCTTTGGCATTGCAAGGCGGGTTCCTCCTCCGAATATTTCATAGAAGATGTTGAACACCAGGGTAGTGTCCGGCTCTGCAAAATAAGTTCCACATTCCTTCGTAGAGAGAATAATATTTGTATCAATCCGATCTGCTGACGTATTCCGTGGCGTGACATCATGCCACAGCCAGGCTATTATTCATTTTATTGTTCCACCTCGGCGCGATTAGCGAGGCGTTTTCCTTGGCACGTCTTGTCAAAGCAGAGATCGTGTCCCCTTATTCCGGGATTCTCATCAATACGGGCGTGGGTAACCCAACCGTGACTTAGGTATGACTCCCTAATTAAAAGCGAGTCTCAAACGGTTATGGGGAGGGCTCTTGGTATTCACCTCCTTTATAAACGAACCAAGGCCCGGCTCCCTTGTTCTTAAACCAATCAAATCCGCCCCTCGCTTCGAGTTCCAACACCCAAAGCTCTAGTTTTAGGCGCTTCGGATCTTCGAAGATGTCCGGCTCCAACCCTCAAGGCCGGTGGATGCCTTCCTCCATTACGGAAGAAGATGTGCGAAAGCTAAGAGATGCCAGGTATCTAACCGGCGAAATCTCGCATAGACTGCCTACTCAAGGGCAAGCTGTTGCCGCTCCCCAGCCTGGTGAAAGCGTGGTGTTCGCATCTCACTTCCTTCGGGGGCTAGGCTTTCCGATCGATCCCTTTGTGAGGGGGCTTATGTTTTACTACGGGCTGGAGTTCCACGACCTAGCTCCGGAGTCCATCCTCCAGATCTCATCATTCATTGTCGTGTGCGAGGCCTTCCTCCATATCACCCCTCACTTCGGATTGTGGCTAAAAACTTTCAAAGTGGAACCGAAAATGATCAAGGGGCAGCACGTTGAGTGCGGAGGGGCTATAATAAGCAAGATGGACGACGCTCCATGGCCCGAAGGATCTTTTCAAGAGGAGCTCGGCTTATGGCAACGGGACTGGTTTTACATCACAGCCCCTAGGGGCACCACATGGGTGGCACCGCCTACTTTTCGCTCGGGCCCCCACCACGGCTGGCGTCATGGGTTAATGAAGGACTTATCTGGGGGCCGCCAAAAGACGGGCCCTTGCTGCAGGGCCGTATTCGAGATCTTCTAGAAAGAGATATCAATCTGACCGTAGTGGTGCAAGTCATGGTGATTCGCCGCACACTGCCCTGCAAACGTCGACCTGTCCGCCTGTGGGAGTTCAATCCGGAGGGATCACGAGTCCTACAACACTTCATGAGAATGACACCCATGGAGATGTACAAATTGTTCTTCGGATCACAAGCAAGGTGTCCGGATTTGTCCGAGGACGCAGGTCTAAGCTGCAACCGCCCGGATGCTAAAGTAAGTAGCCCCGTATTTGCACACACCATCCATATTTTTATAAAATCTACCCTTTAGCAGAGTTGTCCTTTGAACAGGAGTGGATAGCGAAGGCGAAGCTTATCAGGTGTCCAGCCCCCTTGCCCGAGACTGTGCCAAATCCCATGCTAACCAGGATGCTGGAGGCCGCGCCGTTGGTAGAAGGCGAAGGGGGAACCAAGGAGCTACCGCCTCCACGAAGGAGGCCGTTAGGAAGGGAAGAATCAAAAATTCTCCCGACCAGGGAAAGAAAAGGACTGCCTCTGAAGACCCGGAGGTGATAACCTCAAAACGGGGAAAGAAATCTTCGTCAGAGGGTTCGGCACCGGAGAACGCCCGAGCCGAATCGCCCCCTAAAGGGGACCCGCTCTCCCCCTAAGTGAAGGGAGGGGTTCCATAATGAATCACATTCATGTTTTATTCTTGAGGACAATAACCGAAACATTATCTTGCAGTTCGGATCTCAATCCTTCTCAGCAGAGCTCATCTTCAGGGGATCTTCGTCCAGAGATGATAGAGAGCAAAGCGCCTCCCCTTGTTCCACCGTCTCACGAGGCTGGCGACCCCGAGGTATCGTCCCGGAGGGTTTTTTCAACTCCGGACCCTGGAAAAGGTCGTCAGACTAGTCCGGCACCGTCTTGCGCTCCGGCGGAGGGGCTGAAGGATCTGCTTAGTAGGGCGTCCATCTCAGAAGAACACCATATGTTGATGGATATGGTGATTGGAAGGATTTCATCCGCGGAAAGCGGATTTTGCGAGGCTGCCAGGAGTTTACTAACAGGCTTTGAGGTATGTAAAAAGGTGTACCTTTTGGTAGAGCCGCATATTAAATGTGCCATATATGAATAGTAGCCCCTGAGACTCTGTGTCGTCACGAGTGACGGCACACAGAGGATCATAACCCCAGGTATAATGTGTCGCCTATTCCATGAAGGTGGCGAGGCGTTCGGTGGCTAGCCGGACTGATGAATCAGCCGAACTAAAACGGCAACTTGACGTAGCAGATGCCGACATCGCACTTGTACATAAGCGGCTAGACAAGGCTCAAGGTATGTTCAAAAGACACCCAGTAATAGGAGCTTGATGCTCGGGCCTTATATATGTTGTATGTAGATGGTGCTGCTGCCGTGGAGAACCTTCGGGCGGAACTTGCCCGAGCAAAGAAGCAAGCAAACAAGAGTGATGCGGCTGCCGTCAAAGCGGCTGAATAGCTAAAAACCGAACACGCTGCTCACTGTCAGAGCAAGAAGGAAATGGCCGAGATGGCCATAAAATTGAATGATGCTACCAACCGCTGTAGATTTCTTGAGCAAGAAGATAGGGTGGCTCAGAAGGATCTTGAAAAGATCACTGCCGAAGCCAAGGATACTCACTCTGCCATGAGAGCGATGAAGGAGGAGCTGCGTCAGGCCGGAGATATCACGGCTGGAAAGCCTTATATGCTGCGGATGAAGTTCGGAGACCCCAAGTATGCTCCGTTAGACCGGTAGTGGAGTTCGGAAAATGCTTATCTGGATTTGGCCGCAAGTGCGGCGGACGCGACCGAACACTTCCGCAGCCGAGGTGACCATGAATTGGAGGAGCTTTTTTGGTCGCAGTACCACAATCCAGAATGCCCACTGTCAGTATCCGACCGTTTGACCGCCTGGGCGGAGCTGAACAGATTATCCGGACTCGCCATGAAGTATGTTGCGAGTCGTCTGTGGCCGGAGAAGCCGGAGCCGAAGAGTTATTTTGTCTTGGTGCAGCAGTTCCTTGGTTCGGTGCCGCATGCTGATGCAATGAAGAGGTCGGCGTGCATAGAGGGCGCACAGATGGCTCTTTCCCGTGTCAAAACATACTGGGCAGATATGAAGGCCTGTATTGTTGCGTCCCAGGATTCGGACGAAAGCCGAGTACTTGCCAAGCACTATCTTGAGGAAGTTCCTCCTGGCGCTCGTATAATAGAGTCGCAGTGCTCGAAGGATGTTGTGTTCGAATAGCTTATACTATTTGTAAGACAAATTGTGTTTTTATGAAAAATGCTTTTTTATACTTGTGCTTGCAAGAATCATGATGCCTCCTGTGCGGCCGTTTAATGTATATATTTGTATATAACCTGAAAGATGGCAGTCGTTGGCTTCAGCCCCCACGCATAGAATGTGGGGGTGTTCGCAAAAAGGCGCCTTTTCACACTTAATCAACCGTCTTGGTCCTACAAAGGAGGTGGTGGCGCGGCGAACTATTCAACCGGACTATAATGCTTTATCACTTTCACTTAGCCATAGGAGTTTGACAGTGGGACTATTGAATAGCCCCTAGAGGCACCGCGCTCGCCCGAATTCGGGGCGCGAGTGTGCCTGACCGGGAAGCGGCCCTTCGTTAATGCGGGGGAATCCTAAAGATTCTGAAAGTAATCGAGTGGTTGACCAGTCTCTCGCTATATCATGATAGTCAGTTTTCGGCTTTCTCTATTGAGGTGCTCACCCGGCCGAACCGGGGCACAATCGCAGTAGTTCTCCCGGTGTCGCGTTAGCCGATATAATGGAACGTAAGGCAGCAAAACACAGGAGCCGGGCAAACCCAACATTTGACCAAAGACATGATTCGGAGCTGATGCATATAGGGCCAAACTCGCGACGCCGAACACTCCCTAAGGTATTCGGTCTTTGTGAAGACGGGCCGAAATAGAGCCCTTGGTAAAAAAGCCCCTAGTGTCCAGGTATGTGCAAAAATTCTAGCATGGCCACATGCCAAGACGCCAGCCTCCTCCTCGGCTATAGAGAAAACCGGGGGATGTTATCAACAAGAGACAGTAAAAAAGGTTTACGCAGGGTCTTAATCTGAAAAGAATCCTTGGAACGGGTCCCTGCTGCATGTCTGCGCCTGTGTCTCCGTTGTGCCGTATCCTGGACGGGCGTAGCACGATGTTCGTCTGCGAAAAAGAGGAACTTAGTAAAAAAAATAAGCATGCGAGGAATCTATATCGAAATAAACAAAATATAGTTGGAGCAAGAGTTGGGCCGTATTGTCTCTGGGCGTGAGCACACGGAGCCCCTTGCACGAGGGTATGCGGCTATTTAAGCATGTTGACACCGGACTCGTCGAGCCGTGTCCGGGATAGTAGGGCTGGATGTGTGGGCGGCTGTCTAGGTAGCCGCACCCCTGCCCGTACTTTGGGGGTCAATTTATATTCCCTTGTAATGAAATGATGCACTTTGGACTGGACATTTTAAGTGTAAGGGATGCATAGTGCGGTATTGCGTTAAAGCGGGCGAAAGCTTCACGTCCCAGTAGCGCTTGATAGCGACTTACAAATGGGGCGATGTGGAATGTTAGCTTTTCGCTTCAGAAGTTGTCGGGTGATCCGAACGTGACTTCTAACGTAAGGGAACCCATACTTGGGGTATCCGAACTTGGCGTTACTCCTTGAAAGGAGGTGTTGCCGAGGTGGATTACGGCTGGGTTTACCCCGAGTTTGCGGACTGTGTCCTGATATAACAGGTTCAAGTCGCTGCCGCCGTCCATAAGGGCATTTGTAAATTGGAGTCCATTAATGATTGGACTTAAGACCAAGGCAGTCCAGCCTGCGTTCTGGTCTCCTTTAGAGTAATCCTGATGATCGAAGGTGATTGGTTGTAACAACCAGTGGGGTTGCTCCTCTGGGGCTGGCTGTACGGCGTGTGTCGTTGTAGGTGCCGTTCTGCTCTTCCCTTTCGTCACATGAAGTAGATTTACTGTCTTGACTTCTTGTGGGAACTTCTTTTGTTCTCCAGTGTTCTGCTTGTGGGGTGCATCGTCATCTTCGCTTGGTGTGTTGAGCCCCTTGTGTTCGGCGTTGAGCTTGCCGGACTGCTTAAAGACCAAACAATCTCTGTGGGTATGGTTTGCAGGTCTCCCTGGAGTGCTGTGGATTTGACATATTTTGTCCAAAAATTTTATTGAGGTTGGATAGCTCGTCCCTATCGTCTTTGGGGGGCGGCTTTTGCTGATTTTGCCGAGAGCTTTTGAATCCGGCGTTTACTGTCGTGCTCATCGGGCTGTTGTCCTTTATCCGGCGCGGCTTCCCGTTCCCATCTCTGGGTTCGGACGTATTTGGGTCGCTGGTGCTGCTTCTTGCCAACCAGCTATCCTCTCCTGTACAGAAGCGGGTCATGAGGCTTGTTAACGCGGCCATTGTTCACGGCTTTTCTTGGCCGAGGTGTCTGGCGAGCCATTCGTCTCGGACGCTATGTTTGAAAGCTGCTAGGGCCTCTGCGTCCGGACAGTCGACTATCTGATTCTTTTTGATAAGGAATCTGTTCCAGAGCTGACTCTCCGGGCTGCTAGGGCTGACTCTCCGGGCTGCTGGATTATATGACTCAGATCATCTGCATCCGGGGGCCGGACATAGGTCCCTTGAAAATTTGCCCGGAAAGCATCCTCGAGTACTTCCCAACTTCCCATGGTGTTTTCGGGAAGGCTTTTAAGCCAATGCCAGGCTGGCCCTTTGAGCTTAAGGTGTAAGTATTTTATGGCATGGAGGTCGTCTCCTCTGGCCTTGTGGATGTGGAGGATGTAGTCCTCGATCCAGACTCCAGGGTCTGTTGTTCCGTCGTATGCTTCTATGTTCACTGGCTTGAATCTGGCTGGGAATTCATGATCCAGCACCTCATCGGTAAAACATAGGGGGTGTGCGGTGCCCCTGTCTTTAGGCGTGCCACGATGTTCGGGTATTTTTTGCGTTGCATCACTCATTGGAGCTTGCTTTCTTGGCCTATAGATGGATCTGGTTGGGCCAGTTTTTGGTGCGAAATCTTGGACAGATCGCGCGCCATATTGAGTGCGGCGTCCTTTGATGCGTGAGATTGATCGTAGGGTCGTCTATCCGACCTTGTGGCTTCCTTATTTTTGACTGTGGGGGCTTTATGGCCTCTTCGTCAAATTCCGGTAGTAGTTTCCGCTTCGGATAGCTCTTTGTGTGGCGACTACTGCCGTACTTGTGTGCGGTATTGAGTACTTTGCCCCATCTGATCCTGAGTGCATCTTCCGCTGTTTTGAGCCTCCGCTTCTGCTTTCTCAGGCTACGTGCAGTGGCGACGAGCCTTTGGTGGAGGTTCTGATGTTCCAGCAATTTGTCTAGTGTGAGGTCGTCCGGGCTATTATCTTTCCCGGGGGTTGGTTGTTCGGATTGTCCGCCCTGCTTGGACGGATGCTTGACGGCATGTTCTTCGTCTGTTGAGTCACCCTGCTCTATGGCTGGGTCTTTGTCGAGGTGGGGCTTGGCCTTGCGCTTACGCCGCTGTTTTGATTATTTTTCGGGGGAGCGATCCCTGGCCGCATCCTTTTGGTCCTCGTTGTCGTTTCTGTTGTATGTGTCCACCATGCATACATGGTATGATGAGGTGGTTTTCCGGAGCCCTATAGGTGCTGGTTCCTGATCGTCTCCTTTATCGGCGTCTGTACCGTCGATATCTTCGGAGTCGAAATCGAGCATGTCGGTTATATCTTCGACAGTGGCTATCAAGTGGGTGGTGGGTGGGTTTCGAACTTCTTCGTCTGCATCCCAACCACCCCGACCGTAGTCCGGCCGGGGTTCTTTCGACAAAGAGAGGGACTTTAGCGAATTTAGGTTATCGCCAAAGGGCGAGTGCTGAAAGACGTCTGTGGAGGTGAACTCCGTGATCGGAGCCCGATCGGGTTCGATCGAAAGGGGTGCAGAACATTCAGAGTCCGGAACGGAGTTAGGCACCTTGGAGTTATCGGCCTTGCAAAGGACTTGGCTGGTATTCGGCTCTATCGCCGCAGAGATTGTGGCTCCTGGGGCGGCGTCCAACCGTCCGTCCCTGGCTAGCGCAGTTGGCTCCGAACTAATGGTCGGATTGAACACCTGAGCGGCGCTCTGGTCGCTGTCCGGCGGCAGAGCTTGATCATGCAAATCGAGACAGTGCGGCGCGCCCGGTCGTGGCACGAATCCGTCGAAGATCCAGTCCCTGCGGATGTCGGCCATGTAGTTTAAGCTTTCAAACCTGACCTGATGGCCAGGGGCGTAGCTTTCGATCTGCTCCAGATGGCCGAACGAGTCGGCCCCCAATGCGAAGCCGCCGAATACGAAGATCTGTCCGGGGAGAAATATCTCATGCCGGACCGAATCATGATTGACGAACGAAGAAGCCATCGGGCCTAAAGGCGACGACACAGAGGAACTCTCAATGAAAGCACCAATGTCGGTGTCAAAACCGGCGGATCTCGGGTAGGGGGTCCCGAACTGTGTGTCTAGGCGGATGGTAACAGGAGACAAGGGACACGATGTTTTTACCCAGGTTCGGGCCCTCTCGATGGAGGTAAAATCCTACTCCTGCTTGATTAATATTGATGATATGGGTAGTACAAGAGTAGATCTACCACGAGATCGGAGTGGCTAAACCCTAGAAGCTAGCCTATGGTAATTGTTGTTTGTCCTACGGACTAAAGTTCTCCGGTTTATATAGACACCAGAGAGGGCTAGGGTTACACAGAGTCGGTTACAATGGGAGGAGATCTTCATATCGTATCGCCAAGATTGCCTTCCACGTCAAGGAAAGTCCCATCCGGACACGGGACAGAGTCTTCAATCTTGTATCTTCATAGTCCGGGAGTCCGGCCAAAGGTCTTAGTCCGGCCATCCGGACACCCCCTAATCCAGGACTCCCTCAGTGCTTCTTTCAGAAAAGAGTACTCCCTAGAAAAGTGCCAATATAAGCTACTAGTATTTGGTTAGAGGATTTGCTGCCAAGAAAGATCCGTCCACAGAGAGGGCCACACATCCCACTTGGGGTGGTGGATGCCAATGCTTACATGGAGCATGGTTGGTGTCGGTAATTTTTACTTGGCACACCTCGACTCTGCATATATGCCGGTTCCATCCGTACATTTGTGTAGTTCCAACAAAATGCAGCTGGATAACCCTGTTTGCACAGAGAATGAAAAAGTGTGATTACATTATAGTGGCACTAGTTGATGAAACATACACTAATAAATAGAAGAAAATATTGCGATGGTATCATAGTATGCCATGCTGTGAGGGTGAGATGGGCCCTGCGGTGCCTCATACGGTATACCTCATACTGGAAATCGACCCAATTCTCCCCGATACACCTTCTTCCAGTGATGAACATCAGTGTATAGCGGTAGTACAAGGAGGGGCCTTGAGACATTCCAATCTCTATTTTTGTGCAGATCAACAAAAATTAAGCACCCCAGTTTGTGGAAACACTTAAACATTGACAATGGGACAGGTTGATGAAACATTTTATCAGTGGCACTAGGGTCGAGAAGGTGGCAAGCAACATGTACCGTGCATCGCAAGGATGGAGGGCAGGTATGGTTAGAATGGGATGCTGAAGCTGGCTCTTTCAGTCCCTATCTCCCCCCTGATGTTTTTGTGGTAGCTTTTGGGTTGTAATACAAACTTGGCCGAGCTTGTGCTGCGTCCCCCTACCTGCCTAGCTTATGTGGCGAACTTGTCTCCTGCTAGTACTCAGTCTGTTCTAGTAGTAGTTGCATAACTGCCCGTTTACACTAAGATGTTGTCGGGTAATGGTTCTCTATGGTTGGGTTTCTTTAATGAAATTGGAGGAAACCCCCTCTTTCGATATATAAAAAAAATTAGTGGCACTAGCGGTGCCAAAACATTGCCTCCAATTAATAGTGCCACTAGACTAAGGTGCAAACTGATAACAGTACTGCTTTATCATGGCAGTGCCAAAATAGCAGCACAAGATCCGACTCAACATCGAGGATCTTTGGCAAATGGTCGGACCAAAAATGAACATACCTCGTTACGGAAACCATATCTTCAGTCAACGCCATCATAGAAGGGACGACACCAGTCACCAACATCGATGATTCAATTCATGGGACCTTTTTGTGCAGTTCACCTAAAATGAAGCAATGTCCCATGAGCTAGTAGCTTCTTCTTCATTAGTTGCAATAAAATTGAGCAACATCAAGGTTGGTTGTGAAGCTCGTGGAATGTTCAACTGTAATTTGGATATCATTTGTGTAGTTCAACTAAGATCAAGTGTGAAATGCATATCTCCGTTTGCACAAAAAGGTGGAAAGGAGGGTGACTAACAAGTGATGAAACATACATCAAATGAAAAGAAGCATGTTCCTTATCTGAATGGCGATCCTACAAGGACAGTAGGAATTTCTAAAGCAGCAGCATTGCTAGATATTAGTGTGGGCATTAGGATTAACTATGACAACCATTAAATACGGCATTACTTAATGGTGACATTGCTTCATTTTAACAGCAACATTACATTAACAGCTGCTAAAGAGTTGGTATTTGGGCACGGGAGAGTAGGCGGACCAAGACTGTTGCATTTCTAACGAAAAGAAGCAACTTATCTTGATGGGAAATTTAGCAGGACATGAAAAACAGTGACATTGATTCATATTACTGGAGGCATTACATTGAAAACAACATTGGTTTAATGTGTCCTTACTTTTAATAGTGCGACTGCTACATTTTACAAATGGCATTACATAAGAGGGGCTCGGGGAAGCAAACATCAAAACAAGATATCTGGGTTGGTCCCATTTTTGTTCGGTATAGCCACCTTATATTGTGTGAGGCTAGGAAATCTAGTGCTGGACATACTCTGTTGACTTGTCCCCCAATCCCCACTTTCTTTCATTTTTCAACCAATAGATCGGTTTATATTGAGTTTGTGCCACGTTTCCCTTTATTTCCCTATATATTAGACCAACAGTCCAGTTGGATAGCTAGTCTCTGCTACTTTTTGCCCCCATTATTTCCTCTTCCGACCAAGTCCTAGATTCAGGTAACAAATCTTCCCCCACCACCCACCCCCTTTCTTCCCTGTTTGAACCAAGTAGTACTAGATTCGACTGGATGAACTAGTTTTACCTCTTAACAATAAAAAGTTAGGTGGTTTTCGAACAGATGATCGATCCTATCTACGAGGGGGCCTGAGAAATAGTAAAAGATACAAATGCAACGATGTCAAGAGCTGGGGAAGTAGAGAAAGGCCGGTGTCGAAGGAAGTTATACCTGAGGGTCGCCAGGATGTCGCTGGGTGGGCGGCGGGAGGCCGGATCTGCCCACACTACGCTACCGAGGAAGAAGGGGTCAGAGGCCCTCCGTAGCCAGTGCTGCGTGGGAGAGAACAACAAGGCACGCTGATCAGGACGCGCCGGCACTTGGTAAGAGCCGTCGCCGAGGACGACCGCAGGAACATTGCACCTTCTCACCTTCCCTTACGGAGAGGATCCGGCTTGATCTGTGACCAGCGGTGAGCAGAGAGAGAGTGTGGAAGAAGGGGTCAGAGGCCCTCCCTAGCCAGTGCTGCGTGGGAGAGAACAGCAAGGCACCCTGATCAAGACGCGCCGGCACTGGGTAAGAGCCATCGCCGAGGACGACTTCGGGAACATTGCACCTTCTCACCTTCCCCTGCGGAGAGGATCCAGCTAGATATGTGACTAGCGGTGAGCGGAGAGAGAGTGTGGCCACCGCTGTCGTGTTTAGATCTGGAGAGTACGAGACAATGTGAAGAGACCAACACTAGCAAGCAAGCGCGGAGGCTCCTGCCTATATAGTGGAGTAGTTTTCTTTTTATCTGCCGGAGCCGACTTGACCTCGTCAATGACTGTCGAGAAGTGCTCATGCACGTGCCCCAGAGGCACATATGTCGTCATTTTGATCTGAAGCACCAGATTAACATATAACTCGAAACAATGCCACAAGACAAGAGACGATAACCTCAGTGCTCCAAGGAGATAACATGAATACCGACGGACAAACTAGACGAGGATCAAAGCTCAAATTAAAGATAAACTCGTAGAAAAGGGGTCCATCAATATATGTCCTTGAAGGAAATATGCCCTAGAGGCAATAATAAAGTTATTATTTATTTACTTATTTCATGGTAAATGTTTATTATTCATGCTAGAATTGTATTTACCGGAAACTTAGTACATGTGTGAATACATAAACAAACAGAGTGTCACTAGTATGCCTCTACTTGACTAGCTCATTGAATCAAAGATGGTCAAGTTTCCTAACCATAGACATGATTTGTCATTTGATTAACGGGATCACATCATTAGAGAATTATGTGATTGACTTGACCCATTCCGTTAGCTTAGCACTTGATCGTTTAGTATGTTGCTATTGCTTTCTTCATGACTTATACATGTTCCTATGACTATGAGATTATGCAACTCCCGAATACCGGAGGAACACTTTGTGTTCTACCAAACGTCACAACGTTACTGGGTAATTATAAAGGTGCTCTAGAGGTGTCTCCGATGGACTTGTTGAGTTGGCATGGATCAAGATTATGATTTGTCACTCCGATTGTTGGAGAGGTATCTCTGGGCCCTCTCGGTAATGCACATCACTATAAGCCTTGCAAGCAATGTGACTAATGAGTTAGTTGCGGGATGATGCATTACGAAACGAGTAAAGAGACTTGCCAGTAACGAGATTGAACTAGGTATGATGATAGCGACGATCAAATCTCGAGCAAGTAACATACTGATGACAAAGGGAACAACGTATGTTGTTATGCGGTTCGACCGATAAAGATCTTCGTAGAATATGTAGGAGCCAATATGGGCATCCAGGTTCCGCTATTGGTTATTGGCCAGAGAGGTGTCTCGGTCATATCTACATAGTTATCGAACCCGTAGGGTCCGCATGCTTAACGTTCGTTGATGATATATTATTATATGAGTTATGTATGTTGGTGACCGAATGTTATTCGGAGTCACGGATGAGATCACGGACATGAGGAGGAACTCAGTAATGGTCCGCAGGTAAAGATTCATATATATGGGATAGTAGTGTTTGATCTCCGGAAGGGTTCCGGAATTCACCGAAGGGGTTCCGGATGTCTCCCGAAATGTTTGGGTATAAGAACACTTTATTTGGGCCAAAGGGGAAAGCCCACGAGGCTTTCGGAAAGTGCAAAAGGAAGTTTTGCGGAGACCGGAGGCTAGACACCACGAACCCTGGCATCTAGGGGGTAGACGCTGGGAGCCCTGGCATCTAGCCCTAGAGTCCGTGTAGGACTCTTCCCTTTTAGGCAAAACCGACTTTGAGGCGGCTTTTACTCCAAGTTTCGACCCCAGAGCTCAACATATAAATAGAGGGGCAGGGCTAGCACAAAAGACACATCAAGAAACACCAAGCCGTGTGCCGGCAACCCCATCCCCTCTAGTTTATCCTCTATCATAGTTTCCATAGTGCTTAGGCTAAGCCCTGCGGAGATTGTTCTTCACCAACACTGTCACCACGCCATCGTGCTGCCGGAACTCATCTACTACTTCGTCCGTTGATAAGTCTCCAACGTATCTATAATTTTTGATTGTTCCATGCTATTATATTACCCCTTTTTGGATGTTTGTGTGCTTTATTTTACATATTTATATCATTTTTGGGACTAACCTACTAACCGGAGGCCCAACCCATATTGCAGTTTTTTTTGCCTATTTCAGAATTTCAAAGAAAAGGAATATCAAACGGAGTCCAAACGGAATGAAACCTTCGGGAGCGTGATTTTGGAACGAACGTGATCTAGAGAGCTTGGAGTGCAAGTCAAGAAGCTGTCGAGGAAGCCACGGGATAGGAGGCCGCCGCCCCTGTAGGGCGCGCCCCCTGTCTTGTGGGCCCCTCGGGCGGCCACCGACGTACTTTTTCCTCCTATATATACCTACGTACCCCGAAAACATCCAGGAGCACCACGAAACACAATTTCCACCACCGTAACCTTCTGTATCTGCGAGATCCCATCTTGGAGCCTTCATCGACACTCTGTCGGAGGGGGAATCAACCACGGAGGGCTTCTACATCGATGAGTTGTGAGTAGTTTACCACATACCTACGGGTCCATAGTTATTAGCCAGATGGCTTCTTCTCTCTTTTTGGATCTCAATACAATGTTCTCCCCCTCTCTTGTGGAGATCTATTCGATGTAATCTCTTTTTGTGGTGTGTTTGTCGAGATCCGATGAATTCTGGGTTTATGATCAAGTTTATCTATGAATAATATTTGAATCTTCTCTGAATTCTTTTATGTATGATTGAGTTATCTTTGCAAGTCTCTTCTAATTATCAGTTTGGTTTGGCCTACTAGATTGGTCTTTCTTGCCATCGGAGAAGTGCTTAGCTTTGGGTTCAATCTTGCGGTGTTCTTACCTAGTGACAAAAAGGGTTGCAAGACACGTATTGTATTGTTGCCATCGAGGATAACAAGATGGGGTTTATATCATATTGCATGAGTTTATCCCTCTACATCATGTCATCTTGCTTAATGCGTTACTCTGTTCTTATGAACTTAATACTCTAGATGTAGGCAGGAGTCGGTCGATGTGTGGAGTAATAGTAGTAGATGCAGGCAGGAGTCGGTCTACTTGTTATGAACGTGATGCCTATATACATGATCATGCCTAGATAATCTCATAACTATGCGCTTTTCTATCAATTGCTCGATAGTAATTTGTTCTCCCACCGTAATACTTATGCTATCTTGAGAGAAGCCTCTAGTGAAACCTATGGCCCCCGGGTCTATCTCTTATCATATTTGCTTTATTTGCATCTTTACGTTTTGCATCTATATTATGGAATACCAAAAATATATTTATCTTATCTTACTATCTCTATCAGATCTCACTTTCGCAAGTGGCCGTGAAGGGATTGACAACCCCTTTATTGCGTTGGTTGCGAGTTCTCAGTTTGTTTGTGTAGGTGCGTGGGACTTTTGAGGAGCCTCCTACTGGATTGATACCTTGGTTCTCAAAACTGAGGGAAATACTTATGCTACACTTGCTGCATCACCCTCTCCTCTTCGGGGAAAACCAATGCTAGCTCAAGACGTAGCAAGAAAGATTTCTGGCGCCGTTGCCGGGGAGGTCTTCGCTCAAGTCAAGACATACCAAGTACCCATCACAAACCCATCTCCCTCGCATTTACATTATTTGCCATTTACCTTTCGTTTTCCTCTCCCCCACTTCACCCTTGCCGTTTTATTCGCCCTCTCTTTCCCAATCTCCTCCTCTCTTTTTGCTTGCCTTTTTCCATTGCACGGGTGTTTGCTCGTTTGCCTCGTCATTATGGCTAGTCCTCCTATCCTTATTATTACTCCAGAACATGAAATTCTTAATTTTAAGCAAAGGGAGGGAGAAAATTTAAAAGATGCTTGGCATAGAATTTGCAATGCTCAAAATAAATCTCCTAGGAAGCTTTCCACTTCCGTTCTTCTCCGCAATTTTGATGTAGGCATTACTCCTTGGAATAAATGTGTTCTTGATATTGCTACCGGACGTGATTTCATGAGTAGCCATACGTTTGATGCTTATAATGCTATGTTAGATTTGTTTGACCCACCACCTCTTTTGGTTAATGGAACTGTTTTAACTTTAGAACACGTTATGCAACGGCTTGATATTATTGAAAATAAAATTGCCACTGTTGAGTAGATTGAAAATTTGGATAAAAAGATTCATAATCTTATCACCCAATATGAATCTAGGGTTGGAGTTACTTTGAAAAATCTTAAAGAGAAAGAACCTATAGTTAATGAAAAAATAGATCTTGATTCTGCTAGAATTGGTAAACTTGAGGATATAATTACCAACTTAGGTTCGGCATTTTCTCCCATGAAAAATACTCCAAAACCCCCTACAAAAACCACCAAGTTTATCTATGTTCCTAAAAATAAAGGTGAAACTTCTAGTAAGGCAGACGCGGACCTCACATCTATTTGTGTTCTCCCCAATGGTCTCTCTATCATTAAGGAACCTTTTGCTACCAATGAATTTCTTGAATTTTTGCCTAAAGGTTTAGCCATTACTAAAAAGGGAGAGATCCCTAGATATCACAATCTCTCTACTTATGAATTTAGTGCCAAAGATGGTACTCGTTAGATCTATCTTCGCTTTTATGCCTAGCTAGGGGTGTTAAACGATAGCATTAGTTGGGAGGCAACCCAATTTTTTCTTTATGTTTTTTGTTTTTGCTCCTGTTTAGGAATAAATTTTATTTCTACTTTATGTTTAGATGTGTTTTAATGTTTTATTTAGTGTGTGTGCCAAGTAGAACCTATAGGATAAACTATGATGATAGTTGATTCGATTCTGCTGAAAAACAGAAACTTTGTGCTCACGAGAAAACAATTAATAAATCACAGAAACGAGCTTTTGCATTGATTCTGTTTGATGCTGATCCACAAAATTTTTTTCCAGTACTTCCTATTTTGGTAGGATTTTTAGAGATCCAGAAGTTTGGGTTAGATACAGATTGCTACAGACTGTTCTGTTTTTGACAGATTCTGTTTTTCGTGTGTTGTTTGCTTATTTTGATGCATCTATGGCTAGTAAAATAGTTTATAACCCATAGAGAAGTTGGAATACAGTAGGTTTGACACCAAAATAAATAAAGAATGAGTTCATTGCAGTCCCTTATGTGGTGATTTTGTTTTCTTTCACTAACGGAGCTTATAAGATTTCCTGTTGAGTTTTGTGTTGTGAAGTTTTCATGTTTTGGGTAAAGCTTTTATGGACTATGGAATAAAGGGTGGCAAGAGCCTAAGCTTGGGGATGCCCAAGGAACCCCAAGATATTCAAGAATAGCCAAAATCCTAAGCTTGGGGATGCCCCGGGAAGGCATCCCCTCTTTCGTCTTCGTTCATTGGTAACTTTACTTGGAGCTATATTTTTATTCGCCACATGATATGTGTTTTGCTTAGAGCGTCGTGTATTATATTAGTCTTTGCTTTTTAGTTTGCCACAATCATCCTTGATGTACACACCTTTTGGTAGAAGCCTATTTGATTAGAATTTGCTAGAATAGTCTATGTGCTTCACTTATATCTTTTGAGCTTGATAGTTTTTGCTCTAGTGCTTCACTTATATATTTTAGAGCACGGTGGTATCTTAATTTTGAAGAAATTGCTAGTCTCTCATGGTTCACTTATATTATTTTGAGAGTCTTTTAGAACAGCATGGTTTTTGCTATGATCATAAAGTTGGTCTTAGAATGATGAGGATCCAAGTTGGGTATAATAAAAACTATCATAGAAAGTGAATTGGATGCTATGATCAATTTGATGCTTTATAATTGTTTTGAGATATGGAGGTAGTGATATTAAAGTCATGCTAGTTGGGTGATTATGAATTTAAAGAATGCTTGCGTTGAAGTTAGCAAGTCCCGTAGCATGCACGTATGGTTAAAGTTGTGTAACAAATTTGAAACATGAAGTGTACCTGGCTTGTGCATCCTTATGAGTGGCGGTCGGGGACGAGCGATGGTCTTTTCCTACCAGTCTACCACCTTAGGAGCATGCGCGTAGTACTTGATTTTTGATGACTTCTAAATTTTTGCGATAAGTATATGAGTTCTTTTGACTAATGTTGAGTCCATGGATTATACGCACTTTTACCTTTCCGCCATTGCTAGCCTCTTCGGTACTGTGCATTGCCCTTTCTCACCTTGAGAGTTGGTGCAAACTTCGTCGGTGCATCCAAACCTTGTGATACGATACGCTCTATCACACATAAACTTCCTTATATCTTCCTCAAAACAGCCACCATACCTACCTATTATGGCATTTCCATAGCCATTCCGAGATATATTGCCATGCAACTTTCCACCGTCCCGTTTATCATCATCATGACATACATTACTTTTGTCATATTGCCATTGCATGATAATGTAGTTGACATCGTATTTGTGGCAAAGCCACCATGCATTATTTTTCATACATGTTACTCTTGATTCATTGCACCATCCCGGTACACCGCCGAAGGCATTCATATAGAGTCATATCTTGTTCTAGTTTCGAGTTGTGCTACTATCTCCTTTTCCACACTTGTGCTTCTAAGTAGCACCTTGTTCTTCATGTAATGAGTCTCATATATTGTGCTTCAAAGTAGCACCATGTTTTTCATATAGTGAGTCTCATAAGTTTTCTTTTTCATACTAGTGGGAATTTTTCATTATAGAACTTGGCTTGTATATTCCTACGATGGGCTTCCTCAACTGCCCTAGGTCTTCGCGAGCAAGCAAGTTGGATGCACACCCACTAGTTTTCTTTTGTTGAGCATTTATTTATAGCTCTAGTGCATCCGTTGCATGGCAATCCCTACTCCTCACGTTGACATGAATTGATGGACATCTCCATAGCCCGTTGATTATCCTCGTCGATGTGAGACTTTCTCCTTTTTTGTCTTCTCCACACAATCCCCATCATCATATTCTATTCCACCCATAGTGCTATATCCATGGAACACGCTTATGTATTGTGTGAGGTTGAAAAAGTTTGAGATTATTTAAGTATGAAACAATTGCTTGGCTTGTCATCGGGGGTATAGAAGTTGGGAACATCTTTGTGTGACGAAAATGAAGCATAGCCTAACTATATGATTTTGTAGGGATGAACTTTCTTTTGCCATGTTATTTTGAGAAGACATGATTACTTTGATTAGTATGCTTGAAGTATTACTATTTCTTTTATCAATATGAACTTTTATTTTGTATTCATTTGGATCTGAACATTAATGCCACAATAAAGAAAATTACATTATGAATTATGCTAGGTAGCATTCCACATCAAATATTCTCTTTTTATCATTTACCTACTCGAGGACGAGCAGGAATTAAGCTTGGGGATGCTTGATATGTCTCCAACGTATCTATAATTTTTGATTGTTCCATGCTATTATATTATCCCTTTTGGGATGTTTATGGGCTTTATTTTACACATTTATATCATTTTTGGGACTAACCTACTAACCAGAGGCCCAGCCGATATTGATGTTTTTTTGCCTATTCAGTATTTCGAAGAAAAGGAATATCAAACGGAGTCCAAACGGAATGAAACATTCGGGAGCGTGATATTTGGAACGAACGTGATCCGGAGATCTTGGAGTGCAAGTCAAGAAGCTGCCGAGGAAGCCACGAGATAGGAGGCCGCGCCCCCCTTGTAAGGCGCGCCCAGCTGTCTCGTGGGCCCCTCGGGCGGCCACCGATGTACTTCTTCCTCCTATATATACCTATGTACCCTGAAAACATCCAGGAGCACCACGAAACACAATTTCCACCACTGTAACCTTCTGTATCCGCGAGATCCCATCTTGGAGCCTTCGCCGGCACTCTGCCGGAGGGGGAATCGACCACGGAGGGCTTCTACATCAACATCCTTGCTCCTCCGATGAGTTGTGAGTAGTTTACCATAGACCTATGGGTCCATAGTTATTAGCTAGATGGCTTCTTCTCTCTTTTTGGATCTCAATACAATATTCTCCCCCTCTCTTGTGAAGATCTATTCGATGTAATCTCTTTTTGCAGTGTGTTTGTCGAGTTCCGATGAATTGTGGGTTTATGATCAAGTTTATCTATGAATAATATTTGAATCTTCTCTGAATTCTTTTATGTATGATTGAGTTATCTTTGCATGTCTCTTCGAATTATCAGCTTGGTTTGGCCTACTGATGATGTTATGTACCTAGGGTAGGGTCATGGACCTATCTAGGATACCATACCCAAGGACATCCTTAGACGAAACTACCTTTCAGTCGACCAAGAGGGACTCCACTCGACCGGCTAGAAGACACTCGACAAACCTAAAGACACTCGACCATGAAGACTCACTCGACCACCAGGAGTTCAGGATCTACTCTGTATCCAAACGGTCTGTAATTAAGTAGTCTTAATGGTCATGATGACACTTTATGTAGGGCGTTACCAGTAACGCTCGGCCTTAATGTACTTTAACCCTCTGCTACGTGGGTTGGCTGGGGTCCTGGCGTCCCCTATATAAGCCACCCCCCTCCACTGGTAGAAGGGTTCGCACCCCTGTAACTCATTTACACATAAACCGGTCGACCGCCTGCGGGCTCCGAGACGTAGGGCTATTACTTCCTTAGAGAAGGGCCTGAACTCGTTAAACACTCGTGCGTACAACTACTCCATAGCTAGGATCTTGCCTCTCCATACCTACCCCCCATTCTACTGTCAGACTTAGAACCACGACAGTTCGCGCCCACCGTGGGGCAGGTGTCTTAGCGACTTTTTGGAGAAGTTGCAATTTGTCCGATCGCCTTCATCATGGTTTCCGGCGGAGCTCTGGTCGAGGGCCATGAGATCCGTCTCTGTGCGCTCGCTTTCATCACCAACGACTCCGCTTGGCTCCAGGAGGCACCACTCGACATCCACGCACTCCCCGTCCGCGGGGCGACGCACTTTCGGGCGTGTGTTCGCGGCATCCTGCTGCGGCAGCCGTCGACCCCATACCGGTCGACTCCTGTGCCGTCCTCCCTCCCTATCTCCCGCCAGCACAAGTGCTCCGGTCGGTCGAGGCTCCAGCGATGGGTGAGACACGCAGTGGCTCACCAATCGGCCACCACCCAAGTCGCGGAAATTGAGCCCGACGAATCTCTCTACGGCCTGTTCGACTTGCTCCGTAGAGACTGCATCCGAGTGCGATAGCAGTGATCCAACGGCAGAGGTCCTGATGGTCAACGGGCCTCGTAGCCCTCCCGGTTTCCCCCGCAACGATGGGATGGACGATGGGGGCGACCCCGCTCAGGCCCACGAAGAGTATCAGCCCGAGCCGCTCACTTCTCAGCAGAGGGAAGAAATTCGCCGCCGGAATATGGATGCCATGCATACTCCCATTGCAGGAGAAACTCCTGAGGCTCGTGCCCTGGAAGAGGCGCGTTTGGCCAACCTGGCTGAATGCACTCGACTGGAGAACCTCCAGTGAGCACTCGACGAGCGTGCGCGTCAGCGAGTACCCGACTCCCGCTGACGTCAGCTCTTTCCACAACCGACTCAGGTATATGGAACCCCGATTCAAAATTTGGCAGCTGCAGCCCGTATAGCGGAGTCAATTCAGCCCTCTCAGTCGGAGGTTGGAAGTGGCTTGATGCAGATTAGAGATTTGCTCCGGGCGGCAGGAGATCAGAATTCAGTCGTGTCGCAGTCGCGCAACAGGATTCACAGTCGATCCGTCACTGCGAATATTGTTCAGTCGGCTCACAGCCCAAGGTCGCCTCCGAGGCGCGTGGGACGTGAAGGCCGGCGGTACCACTATGATGATCGATTTGATCGTGACGACAGGCGTCGAGTGCCCTCTCCTCCCCCGAGAAGTGGGTCTAACGCCCATCGGTAGCAAGATGACAGGAACCAGCTCAGTGTTGGGCGGAGAGCTCCAGTCGACCCCAGAGAGTCGGGCTTTGACGCGAGATCCATCATCGTGCAAGGTTTGGTCGATCGGAATAGAGCTCATAGAGGTGGCCACGACAGAGATGTGCCCACAGGCAGCCGAGTCCACGTTTCAGGTCCAGAATGCTTTAGCAGAGCCATCAGAGCCGCAGTGATACCCCCCAACTTCAGGTTGGCGACTGGAGTGAGTAAGTTCACCGGAGAGTCTAAGCCTGAAACTTGGCTTGAAGACTACCGAGTGGCTGTACAAATTGGTGGCGGTAATGATGACGTGGCCATGAAGCATTTGCCACTTATGCTAGAGGGTTCGGCCAGGGCGTGGTTGAATCAGTTAGCCCCTAGCAGCATTTACACCTGGGAAGATCTTTCCCGAGTGTTCGTCAGGACGTTCGAGGGAACTTGCAAGCGACCGGCCGGATTGACAGAGCTGCAAGTTTGTGTGCAAAAGTCGAGTGAAACATTGAGAGATTACATCTAGAGATGGATCACTTTGCATCATACTGTAGAGAATGTGTCGGACCATCAAGCGGTCTGCGCCTTCAAGGATGGTGTCAAGAACAGAGAGTTGAGCCTGAAGTTTGGTCGAACTGGAGATATCACCCTGAGTCGGATGATGGAAATAGCCACGAAGTACGCCAATGGCGAAGAATAGGACCGACTCCGGAGTGGCAAGTACAAACCGAGCCAGTCGGAAAAGGGAAACTCCAGTCAGAAACAAAAGCGGAAGGCCGAGCCAGCTGCTCCTGGAGAGGCTCTGGCCGTGACTTAGGGCAAATTCAAAGAGAAGCCCAAAGGATCTTGGAACCCAAAGAAGGTAAAGGATAAGGAAGGTAATGAGGTGATGGATCTACCGTGTCATATCCACATGAAGAAAGACGAAGAGGGTAACTTCATCTACCCAAAGCATACAACTCGCCAGTGCCGGCTCGTAATTCAGCAGTTTCAAGGAAAACAACCGAAGGACAAAGAGAAGGAGTCGGACAAGGTCGAGGACAAGGAGGACAGTGATGGAGAGTACCCTCATGTCAACTCCACTCTGGTGATTTTTGCTGATGTAGAGAGCAAAAGTCGACTGAAAGTGATCAACCGTGAGGTCAATATGGTCGCCCCGGCGACACCAAGCTATCTGAGATGGTCGCAAACTCCCATTACTTTTGACCAATCTGATCACCCTACTCACATTGCCACCCCTGGGAGGCAAGCGCTGGTGGTCGACCCAGTCGTCAAAGGCACTCGACTGATGAAGGTATTGATGGATGGCGGCGGTGGATTGAATATACTATATGCAAAGACGCTCAAGGTAATGGGCATTCCGATGTCCAGGCTCAGTTCCAGCAACATGAGTTTTCACGGAGTCATCCCTGGAAAGAAGGCTGAGTCACTTGGCCAAATAGCTCTGGATGTAGTGTTCGGCGACTCGAAGCATTTCCGCAAAGAGAAGCTGACATTTGAAGTCGTGGATTTCCGAAGCGCCTACCACGCTATTTTGGGAAGACCAGCCTATGCCCGCTTCATGGCTCGACCATGTTATGTGTACCTCAAATTAAAGATGCCTGGCCCCAAAGGCGTGATCACTATCACTGGCAGCCGGAAGAAGGCAGAAGAGTGTTTCCAGAAAGGCTCAAAGATTGCGGATGACCAAATAATAGTGGTAGAGCTGGAGGAATACAAGAAGAATGCAGATCCGAGTGATTTGCTGCGGGCCAAGAAGCCCGCCACAGAGTCAGCATTTTAGTCGTCTAGGGAGACGAAGCCAGTTCATATCCACCCGACTGACCCCAATGCAGCTTCGACCCATATTTCTACAACACTCGACTCTAAATAGGAAGAAGCGCTCATCCAGTTCCTCCGTGAGAACTGGGACATCTTTGCATGGAAGCCAGCTGACATGCCGGGTGTTCCCAGGGGGCTGGCTGAGCATCGCCTTAGAGTCGACTCAAAAGCGAAACCTGTTAAAGAACATCTTCGACGGTCCGCCGTTCAGAAGAAAAAAGCCATTAGCGAGGAGGTGGCTCCACTCCTTGTAGCAGAGTTTATCCGAGAAATATACCACTCCAAGTGGCTCGCCAATGTTGTCATGGTTCCTAAGAAGGATAACTCACTTCGCATATGCATTGATTTCAAACATATCAATCGGGCCTACCCAAAAGATCATTTTCCTCTCCCTCGCATCGACCAAATTGTCGACTCGACCGCAGGGTGCGAGAGATTGTCTTTTTTAGACGCTTATTCCGTGTATCATCAGATCCGTCTGTATGGACCTGATGAAATCAAAACAGCTTTCATCACTCCATTCGGGTGCTTTTGCTATATCACCATGCCATTCGGCCTCAAGAATGCCGGAGCCACGTTCATGAGAATGACTCAAAAGTGTTTACTCACTCAAATCAGTCGGAATGTGGAAGCGTACATGGATGATATCGTGGTCAAGTCACGAAAGGGTTCTGACCTATTGACTGACCTAGCTGAAACATTTGCCAATCTCAGAAGGTATGATATCAAGCTCAATCCATCAAAGTGCACATTCGGAGTACCTGGCGGAAAGTTACTCGGTTTTCTCGTTTCAGAACGAGGAATCGATGCTAACCCAGAAAAAGTTGGCACCATACTCCGAATGAAACGCCCTGAGCGTGTGCACGACGTCCAGAAGCTTACTGGATGCTTGGCCGCGTTAAGTCGATTCATCTCTCGCCTCGGTGAAAAGGCATTGCCCCTTTACCGACTGATGAAGAAGGCAGACAACTTCGAGTGGACTCCAGAAGCTAATGCAGCGTTTGCCGAGTTAAAAACTCTGCTCTCCACCCAGTCGGTGCTTGCTGCTCCAATCAGCAAAGAGCCTCTGTTGCTTTATATTGCAGCCACATGACAAGTCATCAGTACAGTACTTACGGTCGAGCGGGAAGAAGAAGGGAAAGCCTTCAAAGTTCAGTGCCCAGTGTATTATCTCTCTAAAGTTTTGACCCCATCGAAGCAAAGATATCCTCACTATCAGAAGCTTGTATATGGGATCTACATGACCATGAAGAAGGTTGCTCATTATTTCTCTGATCATGACATTACAGTCGTCAGCGACGCACCATTGTCAGAGATTCTGCACAACAGAGCTGCAACTGGTCGAGTGGCTAAATGGGCGATTGAACCCCTTCCCCTTGATGTCAAATTCGAGGCAAAGAAAGCCATTAAGTCCCAAGCTATAGCAGATTTCCTTGCCGAGTGGATTGAGAAACAGCAGCCGACTCAAGTTCACTTGGAGCATTGGACCATGTTCTTTGATGGATCTAAGATGTTAAATGGTTCTGGTGCTGGGGTTGTTTTGGTTTCCCCCCAAGGAGATAAACTCAGATATGTGCTCCAAATCCACTTTGATTCCTCCTACAATGAAGCAGAATATGAAGCACTCTTGCATGGGTTGCGCGTGGCCATTTCACTCGGCGCCCATCGCCTTATGGTCTATGGCGACTCAGATTTGGTGGTCAATCAGGTGATGAAGGAGTGGGACGTTAGAAGCCCAGCCATGACTGGATACTGTAATGCAGTGAGGAAGCTCGAAAAGAAGTTCGAAGGATTAGAGCTCCACCACATACCCCGACTGAAAAATCAAGCAACTGATGATTTGGCGAAGATAGGATCCAAGAGAGAAGCCATCCCCAGTAATGTGTTCTTGGAGCATATCCACACTCCGTCAGTCATAGAAGATCCTTTTACCAAAGAAGCTCCCCAACCTAAGAGTGTTACGGATCCAGCAGTGGTCGACCTGATCATGGAAGTCTTAGTGATCATTCCTGATTGGACAGTACCATATATCGCGTATATCTTGAGGAAAGAACTCCCGGAGGACGAAGAAGAGGCTCGACAGATCGTCCGCCGATCTAAGGCCTTTACCGTGATAAGGGGACAGTTGTACAGAGAAAGCGCGACTGGAGTTGGTCAGAAATGCATAACACCGGAGGAAGGTCGAATAATCCTTGATGACATCCACTCGGGGACCTGTGGCCGTCATGCGTCCTCTCGGACCATCATGGACAAAGCATACCGAGCCGGATTTTATTGGCCAAGAGCGAATGAAATGGCGAAGGAGATAGTCGACAAGTGCGAGGGATGTCAATTTTACTCCAATATGTCACACAAGCCCGCGTCAGCTTTGAAGACTATACCACTCGTCTGGCCCTTTGCAGTATGGGGTTTGGATATGGTCGGTCCTTTGAGAACAGGCAGAAGCGGTTTTACCCATGTGCTGGTTGCAGTCGACAAGTTCACCAAGTGGATCGAAGCCAAACCCATCAAGAACCTCGATGCCGGTACTGCTGTCAGCTTCATCAGAGAATTGATATTCAGATATGGAGTCCCGCACAGCATCAACACTGACAACGGGTCAAACTTCGATTCCGAAGAGTTCAGAGCTTTCTGCACGTCTCAAGGCACATGAGTCGACTATGCTTCAGTCGCTCACCCACAGTCGAATGGACAGGCAGAACGAGCCAATGGTTTGATTCTCAAAGGGTTAAACCCCCGTTTGATGCGTGATCTTAAGCATGCGGCTGGTGCATGGGTCGACGAACTTCCCTCGGTGCTTTGGGGGCTAAGGACCACGCCCAACCGGTCGACTGGAAGAACTCCATTCTTCTTGGTCTACGGAGCTGAAGCAGTCTTGCCGAGTGACCTTCTTCAAAATGCTCCCCGGGTCGAGCTCTACACCGAAGCTGAAGCAAAACAAGCGCGGCAGGATGCAGTCGACCTTTTAGAGGAAGAAAGGGAGATGGCTCTGATCAGATCGACCATTTACCAACAAGACTTGCGTCGCTTCCACGCCAAAAACGTGAAGAGTCGAGCCTTCCAGGAAGGAGATTTAGTTCTCTGAGTGGATCAGCAGAAACCACACAAGCTTGCTCCTTCTTGGGAGGGTCCCTTCATCGTCACCAAGGTTCTCCACAATGGAGCATACCGTCTTTACAATGTCGAGCATCAGATCGACGAGCTCCGAGCTTGGAACGCGGAGCTTCTCCGCCCCTTTTACACTTAAAGCATTCACTCGGATGAGTTGTAATAAAAATACTTATGTAGTTTATTTATCAAAGACAAGAGCTTTATAATTTTCCCAGTAATCGTTATTTCTTTTGTCCACACAAAACAATCCCCCAGTGGGTGGCTTGGCTGCGAATCCAATTCGCCCAAGTCTGTTAAAAAAATCCTAACCGAGTGGTGAGCCAGTCTCCCACACGAAGGCTTAGCTGCGAAATCCGTTTCGCCTAAGATAAACAAAATCCTACCGAGTGGTAAGCCAGCCTTCCACTCGGAGGCTTAGCTGCAGTCCAAGTACTCGCCTAAGATAAACAAAATCCTACCGAGTGGTAAGCCAGTCTTCCACTCAGAGGCTTAGCTGCAGTCCAAGTACTCGCCTAAGATAAACAAAATCCTACCGAGTGGTAAGCCAGCCTTCCACTCGGAGGCTTAGCTGCAGTCCAAGTACTCGCCTAAGATAAACAAAAATCCTACCGAGTGGTAAGCCAGCCTTCCACTCGGAGGCTTAGCTGCAGCATTGCGCTCACCTAAGTACAAATACAACGTGCGCTTCGCAAGGAGGACGAGGTGCAGGTCGACTGCTACCCTCTCCTTCCGAGCTACGCCACAAGTACAACGTGCGCTCTGCAAGGAGGACGAGGTGCAGGTCGACTGCTACCCTCTCCTTCCGAGCTACGCCACAAACACAATGTGCGCTTTGCAAGGAGGACGAGGTGCAGGTCGACTGTTACCCTCTCCTTCCGAGCTACGCCACCAATACAAAATCCTACCGAGTGGAGAGCAGACCTCCCACTCGGGGGCTTAGCTGCAGCCCAGTGCTCGCCTAAGTATCAAAAAATCCTACTGAGTGGAGAGCAGACCTCCCACTCGGGGGCTTAGCTGCAGCCCAGTGCTCGCCTAAGTATCTAAAAATCCTA
>NC_057807.1:3420019-3466349 GCF_018294505.1 Triticum aestivum
AAATCCTACCGAGTGGAGAGCAGACCTCCCACTCGGGGGCTTAGCTGCAGCCCAGTGCTCGCCTAAGTATCTGAAATCCTACCGAGTGGAGAGCAGACCTCCCACTCGGGGGCTTAGCTGCAGCCTAGTGCTCGCCTAAGTATCTGAAATCCTACCAAGTGGAGAGCAGACCTCCCACTTGGAGGCTTAGCTGCAGCCCAGTGCTCACCTAAGTTTTTTGAAAATCCTACCGAGCGGAGAGCAAACCTCTCACTCGGGGGCTTAGCTGCGGCCCAGTGCTCGCCTAAGTGTATTGGGGAACAAGTCGATTGCAATGAGCGCTTCGCTTTAACCTGCAAAAGACACCTCAAACCAAATGCAAACATATTCAACATTGAATCCAAGTTCGGATAACACCTAACGGAACCGAAAGTGCTCAGGCGCTAGGCCTGTTAAGGTTTGTCGGTTACAAAACTCACTCGGCATACCGAGGCAAATTTAAAGTATTAAGCTCAGAAGTTTTTTACCCCTCCTGTGGAGGGCTGGAAGGTGCAACAAACTCGTCCAGGTCGATTCCATCTGCAATTCGAGTGGCGGTGGTGATGAAGGTCTCCATGAAGGATCGACAATCGTGCTTCTTGGTGTTAGCCACCCTAAGGGCCACCAGCTTGTCCTCTCGTGCATCCTTGCAATGAACGCGGACCAGAGACAGAGCAACATCCGCACCACACCTGGCCGAAGACTTCTTCCACTCCTGCACTCGACTTGGGACCTCGTTCAGTCGAGTCATCAGAGACTCGAGGTCGTTTTGGAGTGTCTCTCTTGGCCAGAGTGTTGTGTCGATGCGAGAAGTTGCGACTTTCAGCCTTGCGAGATAGTCGATGACAGCAGCAACACGAGATTCAAGCCGGAGCACATGCATGGCGAATTCATCTTTCATGGGAGAGTTGACGGGGTCCAGGTTTACTTCCAGTCGACCAGTCTCCTCTTCAAAGTTCTGGCAAAATTCTGCAAGCACAACCACCGAGTCAAGACAATAGTCGGGGATTACAGTTAAAATATTTGTTTGATACAAAAGATTACCTTCAAGCATGAGGAACAACTTCTTGGCGAGTCCACCCAGATAAGCCTCCAGATCGTTCTTCTTTCTCATCAACTCACTGGCCTTGTCATTGAGGGTGGTCTTGTCACTTTTCAGTCGACTGACCTCCTGGTTGGCAGCATCAAGAGCAACTTTCAGATTGGTGTTTTCTTCTTCAAGCATGGTCACTGAAGCCAGCTTCTCATCTGCAAGCTTGGTCTTCTCTAAAGCAGTTTTTTGCATCTCAGCCAAGTCAAGGTCTTGCTTCTTCAGGGCATCCCTCACTTTGTCTGCAAAGTTACAGTGAGATTAGATTCGGAAACAAGTGAGAGGCAAAGGCAGTCGTCAAAGGCCTCACCAAGCATACCTTTAGCCTCCTCCTTCGCCTTCGTCAAGTTCTCTTGGGACAGTTTCAGATCGAGCTCGAGCTGAATGTGTTTGTTCTCCAACTCAGTATAACGAGCCACAAGGTCACAGGATTTCTACGAAGAACCAATCGACACATGTCAAAGACAATTCACTTCCGAGTAAGTAAGGAAAAATCATAGGTTTCTAAGACTACGACCGAATACAAATATTCGACCATAGTCTCGGGGACTACACCCAGTGGGTGCACTCAGCGTGCCCCCACTAGAGTCGACCAGTCGACCAACAAAAAAAAATGGGAGATGTTCTTCAGACTATAGTCGACTGCCAACAGTCGACCACAGTCTGGGGGACTACACCCAGTGGGTGCACTCAGCGTGCCCCCACCGGTCTATGAATCTATTCGACCTAGTCTAGTAAGGAAAAAACTTAAGTCATAAAGCCTATGGTCGACTGCCAGCAGTCGACCATAGCCTTGGGGACTACACCCAGTGGGTGCACTCAGCGTGCCCCCACTAATCCGGAATTTCAATGGACACACCTAGTGGGTGTAGGTCAAACTCTAAGAATTTCGGAAGGAAGAGTTTTCAGATATCATATCCTAACAGAACAGGCAGTGACCGACTGACCTGAACATTACTCTGAAGAGCTGAACTGGCGTCATAGGCTGCGTGGCTGGCTTCTCGTATTGCCTTCACTCGCTCCATCATGACCCCCGCTTGGCGTATTGCTTCTTTAGCAGGACTAGCTTGGTCTTCAAGAACGGGGTAGGTTGAGAAAAGCGAGTGTTGAGCAGCACTCAACGACGAAGGACGAGCACTCGTCAACGGCACCGCAAAGGTTACGGTAGTCCGAGTGACATTGTCTCCCTCCACGACCAACGTCTCGGGTGCTGGCACGTCCTGAGTCGCCTTGCCAGCAGACGCCGTCTTGCTCCTCCTCTGCCTTGGTGGTTCCTCGTCGTCGTCGTCGGGAAGATCGATAACGACGTTAGATGAAGCTGCAGAAACAATCAAAATTAGAAACAATAAGTCAATCGACTGAAAACGGCATCACAAGAGTCATACCAGGTTTTGAGGTAACAACATCCTCCATCTCGTGGTCTTCAGCCCTGGCCGAAGTATCAGAAGTAGCAGCACTGCAGTTCCAGAAGTCAGTCGATTGGCCCATGAGTCGACCAAGAACAAGTTCATGAAATGGGGAAAACTCAAGACTACCATTACCCTAAGATTGTGGGTATCACCATCTTCATCTTCAGCCAGACCTTCGCAGGTTTCGACGGTGCCACTCGAGATTGCTTCGGAGCCTTCTCAGTCTGCGCCGGAGAAGTAGTCCGAGGGCGCTTGGTCGACTGTGTAGCGGTTGTGACCCCCTTACCACGCTCAGTCGCGGGATCATGGACAAGCTTCGAGCGTCTTTCCGAGTGGGGAGGTACAACTTCCTCTTCCTCCTCCTCCTCTTCCTCCTCATTAGAGTCATCACCCTCATCATCATCGTCAGCATCCGAATCCCACTCCTCCGGGCTTTCGCCCCCACTTCCTTCCTCCTCTTCAGTCGGCGTCTGCGCTCCATTGGGCATCGAGTATAACTCCGTGGTGGCCTGTCAGGCAACAGAGCAAAACAAAGATCACTCGACCAATTCGCAGTGAAGTAGAATGAATGAAGCAAGATTGCAATTGGAAATAAGTGGCCATACCGTGTCCGGTGTGTAGGTACAGTCGAGTGGTGGGATCCTCCTAGCCCCTCGAGGGTTGTCCTTATTCCCCGTGATTGCGGCCACCCACCTCTCCAGTGTGGCGTCGTCGACCGCTTCTGGATGGACCCGAGTGGTGTCTTTGGTTCCACAATACAGCCACATCGGATGGCCTCGATACTGAAGTGGTTGGATGCGCCGCCTAAGGAAGACCTCCAGAAGATCCATACCCGTCACTCCTTCCCTAACGAGTTGGACTACGCGCTCCATCAGCATTTTTACCGAAACTTTCTCCTCAGGAAGCACTTTCAGAGAAGAGGGTTTGTCCACTTGGTCCATGGAAAACGGAGGGAGACTAGTGGACTGCCCCGGCGTCGACTCGTCTTGGCAGTAGAACCAAGTCGACTGCCACCCTCAGACCGACTCAGGAAGGGTCATGGCCGGGAAAGTACTCTTATTCCTCATCTGAATCCCAAGATCACCGCACATCTGGATAACCTTAGTCCTCTCATCGTCCGGACTCGCCTTTTTCACTATCTGTGAGCGACAGGTGAATATGTGCTTAAAGAGACCCCAGTGTGGTCGACAACCCAGGAAGTTCTCGCACATGGACACAAAGGCAGCAAGATAGGCGATGGAATTGGGGGTGAAATGGTGGAGTTGCGCCCCAAAGAAATTCAGAAACCCTCGGAAGAAAACACTCGGTGGTAGAGAAAAGCCACGGTCTACATGAGTGGCTAGGAGAACGCACTCACCCTCCTGCAGCTGCAGTTGACACTCGGTCCCCGGAAGCCTTGCTGACCTGTGGGGGATCAGTCCCTCATTGGCCAGGTCATTGAGATCTTTCTCGGTGATGGTCGAGCGGATCCAATCCCCTTGGACCCAACCTTTTGGCAGGCGGGACCTTGATGAAGATCCGCCCCGACTGGACGGTCTCCCCTTTGCTTTCCCCGTCGCCGTCGCCTTCTTCGCGCGCTCTAAGGCCGCCGTCTTCTCCTTCACCATTGTCGCCGGCGAAGCGCGCGAGGAGTGGATAGGCGGAGGCGAGAGCGGGCGCAGTGGGCGGAGGCAAAGAGGGAGGAGAGAAGAATGGGAAGGCACTATTCAAAAAGCCCTCGTCCGACGCTTTATATAAGGACGCTTCCGAGTGGCTGACGAGTGGGTCCGGGCGGTCCTGTCACATCCCGAAACAGTCACGCACACACGATATGTGGCGAAAAAGGCGGGACAGAAATCGAGGCATCCACGCCTTATCCCATCCGAGTACCGCGGTCCGCCCCGCTTCGCGCGCTTCCCAAAATTCGGATCCCGCAAAATCCGCTAACAGCAGATCAATCTGTCAGACGATATCTTTCCTGCGATCCGTCGCTCGGAAGTTCACTAAAGTTCAAAAGTTCACTCGACAGAAGAGAAGAATGGATCAAGGCGACTGAAGTAAAAGTTGACGCCAACGCCGAAAGAAAAATCGCCGATCCAAGATACGACATAATCAAAGCACGGGAGATAGGTTGGAGAAAATCGTCAACTCCTTCCTCACTCGAACATCGATCCATTCGGGGGCTAATGATGATGTTATGTACCTAGGGTAGGGTCATGGACCTATCTAGGATACCATACCCAAGGACATCCTTAGACGAAACTACCTTTCAGTCGACCAAGAGGGACTCCACTCGACCGGCTAGAAGACACTCGACAAACCTAAAGACACTCAACCATGAAGACTCACTCGACCACCAGGAGTTCAGGATCTACTCTGTATCCAAACGATCTGTAATTAAGTAGTCTTAATGGTCATGATGACACTTTATGTAGGGCGTTACCAGTAACGCCCGACCTTAATGTACTTTAACCCTCTACTACGTGGGTTGGCTGGGGTTCTGGCGTCCCCTATATAAGCCACCCCCCTCCACTGGTAGAAGGGTTCGCACCCCTGTAACTCATTTACACATAAACCAGTCGACCGCCTCCGGGTTCTGAGACGTAGGGCTATTACTTCCTTAGAGAAGGGCCTGAACTCGTTAAACACTCGTGCGTACAACTACTCCATAGCTAGGATCTTGCCTCTCCATACCTACCCCCATTCTACTGTCAGACTTAGAACCACGACACCTACTAGATTGGTCTTTCTTGCCATGGGAGAAGTGCTTAGCTTTGGGTTCAATCTTACGGTGTTGTTACCCAGTGACAGAAAGGGTTGCAAGACACGTATTGTATTGTTGCCATCGAGGATAACAAGATGGGGTTTATATCATATTGCATGAGTTTATCCCTCTACATCATGTCATCTTGCTTAATGCGTTACTCTGTTCTCATGAACTTAATACTCTAGATGCAGGCAGGAGTCGGTCGATGTGTGGAGTAATAGCAGTAGATGCAGGCAGGAGTCGGTCTACTTGTTATGGACGTGATGCCTATATACATGATCATGCCTAGATAATCTCATAACTCTGTGCTTTTCTATCAATTGCTCAACAGTAATTTGTTCACCCACCATAATACTTATGCTATCTTGAGAGAAGCCTCTAGTGAAACCTATGGCCCCCGGGTCTATCTTTTATCGTATTTGATTTATTTGCATCTTTACTTTTTGCATCTATATTATAAAATACCAAAAATACATTTATCTTATCTTACTATCTCTATCAGATCTCACTTTCGCAAGTGGTTGTGAAGGGATTGACAACCCCTTTATTGCGTTGGTTTCGAGTTCTCAGTTTGTTTGTGTAGGTGCGTGGGACTTTTGAGGAGCCTCCTACTGTATTGATACCTTGGTTCTCAAAACTGAGGGAAATACTTACGCTACACTTGTTGCATCATCCTCTCCTCTTCAGGGAAAACCAACGCTAGCTCAAGACGTAGGACCCGTCTTGCTGGATCAAGAAGGCGAGGACATCATCGAGCTGTGTGCTGAACGCGAAGGTCCTGTACATTCGGTTCTTGATCGGGGTGCATCATGAAGGTGTACGACTACATCAACCGCGTTGATAAATGCTTCTGCTTAGCGATCTTCAAGGGTATGAAGATACACTCCCCAATAGTGGCATCCGAGCCAGGTTTATGCGTAGATGTTATATGCACGAGTAGAACACAAGTGAGTTGTGGGCGATACTAGTCATATTGCTTACTAGCATGTCATACTTTGATTCGGTGGTATTGTTGGATGAAGCGGCCCGGACCGACATTACGCATACGCTTACGCGAGGTTGGTTCTACCGACGTGCTTCGCACACAGGTGGATGGCGGGTGTCAGTTTCTCCAACTTTAGTTGAACCAAGTATGGCTACGCCCGGTCCTTGTGAAGGTTAAAACAACACATACTTGACAAAATATCGTTGTGGTTTTGATGCATAGGTCAGAACGGTTCTTTCTCAGCCCGTAGCAGCCACGCAAAACTTGCAACAACAAAGTAGAGGATGTCTAACTTGTTTTTGCAGGGCATGCTGTGATGTGATATGGTCAAGACATGATGCTAAATTTTATTGTATGAGATGACCATGTTTTGTAACAAAGTTATCGGCAACTGGCAGGAGCCATATGGTTGTCGCTTTATTGTATGAAATGCAATCGCCATGTAATTGATTCACTTTATCACTAAGCGGTAGCGATAATCGTAGAAGCAATAGTTATCGAGATGATAACGATGCTACGATGGAGATCAAGGTGTCGCACTGGTGACGATGGTGATCATGATGGTGCTTTGGAGATGGAGATCAAAGGCACAAGATGATGATGGCCATATCATATCACTTATATTGATTTCATGTGATGTTTATCTTTTATGCATCTTATTTTTCTTAGATCGACGGTAGCATTATAAGATGATCTCTCACTAAATTTCAAGGTATAAGTGTTCTCCCTGAGTGTGCACCGTTGCGAAAGTTCGTCGTACTGAGACAACACGTGATGATCGGGTGTGATAAGCTCTACGTTCACATACAACAGGTGCAAGCCAGTTCTGCACACGCAGAATACTTAGGTTAAACTTGATGAGCCTTGCATATGCAGATATGACCTCGGAACACTGAGACCGAAAGGTCGAGCGTGAATATATAGTAGATATGATCAACATAGTGATGTTCACCATTGGAAAGTACTCCATCTCACGTGATGATCGGACATGGTTTAGTTGATATGGATCACGTGATCACTTAGATGATTAGAGGGATATCTATCTAAGTGGGAGTTCTTAAATTTGATTAATTGAACTTTAATTTATCATGAACTTAGTCCTGATAGTATTTGCATATCTATGTTGTAGATCAATAGCTCGCGATGTAGTTCCCCGTTTATTTTTGATACGTTCCTAGAGAAAACTAAGTTGAAAGATGATAGTAGCAATGATGCGGAGTTGGTCCGTGATCTGAGGTTTATCCTCATTGTTGCATAGAAGAATTTTGTCCTTGATGCACCTCTAGGTGACAGACGTATTGCAGGAGCAGATGCAGACGTTATGAATGTTTGGCTAGCTCAATATGATGACTACTTGATAGTTTAGTGCACCATGCTTTACGGCTTAGAACCGGGACTTCAAAAACATTTTTGAAATGTCATGGAGCATATGAGATGTTCCAAGAACTGAAATTGGTATTTCAGACTCATGACCGTGTCAAGAGGTATGAGACCTCTGACAAATACTTCGCTTAAAAGATGGAGGAGAATTGCTCAACTAGTGAGCAAGTGCTTATATTGTCTCAGTACTACAATCGCTTGAATCAAGTGGGAGTTAATCTTCAAGATAAGATAGTAATTGACAGAGTTCTCTAGTCACCATCACCAAGTTACTAGAACTTCATGATGAACTATAGTATGCAAGGGATGACGAAAAGATTCCCGAGCTCTTCGTGATGCCGAAATCGACGAAGGTAGAAATCAAGAAAGAACATCAAGTGTTGATGATTGACAAGACCAGTAGTTTCAAGAAAAAGGGCAAAGGGAAAGAAAGGGAACTTCAAGTAGATTGACAAGCAAGTTGTCTTTCCCGTGAAGAAGCTCATAGCTGGACCAAAGCCTGAAACTGAGTGTTTCTACTGCAAAGTAAATGGTCACTGGAAGTGGAAATACCCAGAATATTTGGTGGATAAGAAGGATGGCAAAGTGAACAAGGGTATATTTGATATACATGTTATTGATATGTACCTTACTAGTGTTTATAGTAGCCCCTGAGTATTTGATACTTGTTCGGTTGCTAAGATTTGTAACTCAAAACAGGAGTTATAGAATAAACAGAGACTAGTTGAGAGTGAAGTGACAATGTGTGTTGGAAGTGGTTCCAAGATTGATATGTTCATCATCGCACACTCCCTATACTTTTGAGATTAGTGTTGAACCTAAATAAATGTTATTTGGTGTTTGTGTTGAGTAGGAATATGATTAGATCATGTATATTGCAATATGGTTATTCATTTAAGACAGAGAATAATTGTTATTCCATTTACATGAATAAAACCTTCTATGGTCATACACCCAATATTGATGGTTTATTGAATCTTGATCGTAGTGATACACATATTCATAATATTGCTGCCAAAAGATGCAAAGTTGACAATGATAGTGCAACATACTTCTGGCACTGCCATTTAGGTCATATTGGTGTAAAGCGCATGAAGAAACTCCATGCCGATGGGCTTTTGGAATCACTTGGTTATGAATCATTTGATGCTTGCGAACCGTGCCTTATGGGCAAGATGACTAAAACACTAGTAGAAAAAGGACCTAATGTGAGACACATTAGTGCCGGTTTGTTTTTGAGCCGGCACTAATGTGTACATTAGTGCCGGTTCCAACGGCTAGCCGACCGCTGTCATTAGTACCAGTTAGTGGCGAAACTTTAGTACCGGTTCGTGCCATGAACCGGTATTAAAGAGAGTGGTGGCAGGATGTTGTCAGTCTGGGCCCCCCCAGCACCTTTAGTACCAGTTCGTGGCACGAACTGGTACTAAAGGTCGTCGTACATAAACCCTTCGTCCACCCGAGTTCCTCTGTTCTTCACCTTTCCCCTCACTTCCTCTATTCTTCCCCTCTCTTCCTCGAGCTCATCACAAATTTTGCCCAAAATTTGTCAAGATTTGAAGGCCCCCATCCATTCAAATGATCACAAAGGTTAGCAACTTTGTCCTTTCATCTCTCGTTGCTAGATTAGCTCTCGCAATGCTTTGTATAGTGATTCATTTGTGAGTGTAGTAATTTGGGAGGAATTATATGTGCTACTATTTGATTTATATGCAATTTGAGGTAAAAAAAATAACACTTAGTTTGCATATGTAGGTGTGGTTTACTTAGTGCCTTCTAAATCTCCGTCGTAACGACCGTCGATCGCCCGCACCGTCCCGTCTCCGGCACCACCTTGTGGTGAGGCTCTTGTTCATGAATATTTTACATTACCAAATTGATGTTTGTGTGATTTGGATATATAGTTACTCGTATAATTATCTTACCCATACGTTGTTTGTTATACATATTGCCATGGTTTTGATATCCGTCCCCGTCGGCCCTCGTCCTTGTTATGATTCGGATGTGGTATATTCTCTTTTAGAACTAGTTGTTGCATTTCGTGTTTATGACAAATTATGCCCATCAAGTTGACATAGATATTTTTATCTAGGAGGTATGTGAACCGGAAATTCCAACCGACCCTATTGTCGAGACGTTAAATTTAGTTGAAAGAGAAAACAAGTATTTGAAAGAAAAAATGAAAAGAATTGAGGGGGAGAAGATGGACTTGGAGTTGCATGTTGCCGATGTCGTCGATGATCACAAGATCAAGATGGAGAAAATGCGGTTGAAGATTAGAAAGATTAGAAAATATGCCATTGATAGTGTGGCTTGGTATCATTATGTTGTTGGATCAATTGTTACCTTAGTTGCGATCTTGATCGCATTTGTTGTTGCATTTAAATCCTTTAGCTAGAGAGTTATTTGTATGTTGCATTTAATTGACTGTTGTATATGAACTTTATGTATGAACTTGTATTAATTTGGTCTATTCGGTGTTGTGTATAATGAAGATATGAGCCGACAATGGATGTATGATGACCGATGCTCTCCTGGGTTCATTAATGGCGTGCATACTTTTCTTCTTGCTACTGAGGCAAACAAGCGGGCGGATGGTTTTATGCCTTGTCCATGTGCTGGCTGTAAGAATGGTCACAATTACTCTACGTCAAGAACCATTCACGTCCACCTATTTGAGTCCGCTTTCATTCCCCACTATAATGTTTGGACCAAGCACGGAGAAAGAGGGGTTATGATGGAAGACAATGAAGAAGAGGAGGACGACGACATCTATCCTGGCCATGGGTTCCCTGAATACGATGATACAACAATGGAGGAAGAAGCTGAGCCGGCAATGCAGGAAGAAGCTGAAGAAGAGGCATCAGATGAGCCCGCTGATGATCTAGGTCGGGCCATTGCCGATGCAAAGAGAAAATGCGCAAGTGATTTGGAGAGGAAGAAGTTGCAGTGCATGTTAGAGGATCACAAGAAATTGTTGTACCCGAATTGCGAAGCTGACAAAAAAAGTTGGGCACCACACTGGATTTGCTGCAATGGAAGGCAGAGAATGCTGTATCTGGCAAGGGATTTGGAAAGTTGTTGGTAATGATGAAGAATATGCTTTCAAAGGAAATTGAATTTCCCGAGAGTATGTATGAAGCAAAGAAGGTTGTCTTCCCTCTAGGGTTAGAGGTGCAGAAGGTACATGCATGCCCTAACGAATGCATCCTCTACCGCGGTGCGTACGAGGATTTGAATGCTTGCCTGGTATGCGGTGCATTGCGTTATAAGATCAGTCGCGATGACCCTGGTGATGTCGAGGGCGAGCACCCCAAGAAGAAGATTCCTGCCAATGTGATGTGGTATGCTCCTATAATACCATGGTTGAAACGTTTGTTCCAAAACAAAGAGCATGCGAAGGCGATGCGGTGGCATAGAGAAGACCGTAAGAAAGACGGAAAGTTGAGAGTACCCGCTGACGGTTCGCAGTGGAGAAAAATCGATAGAAAGTATAGGGAGGAGTTTGCAGGTGACCCAAGGAACGTATGGTTTGGTCTAAGCGCAGATGGCATTAATCCTTTTGGGGAGCAGAGCAGCAACCATAGCACGTGGCCTGTGACTCTATGTTTGTATAACCTTCTTCCTTGGTTGTGCATGAAGCGGAAGTTCATTATGATGCCAGTGCTCATCCAAGGCCCTAAGCAACCCGGCAACGACATTGATGTGTACCTAAGGCTATTAGTTGAAGAACTATTACAGCTGTGGAATGGAACAGGTGTACGTGCGTGGGATGAGCACGGATAGGAAGAATTTTACCTAAAGGCGTTTCTATTCATGACCATCAATGATTGGCCTGCTCTCAGTAACCTTTCAGGATAGACAAACAAGGGATACCGCGGACGCACACACTTTTTGGATGATACCGATAGTATATATTTGGAGAGTTGTAGGAAGAATGTGTACCTGGGACATCGTCGATTTCTTCTGAGCAGGCATCCCGTAAGAAAGAAAGGCAATCATTTCAAAGGTGAGGCGGATCCCCGGACGAAGCCTCGCCACTGTACTGGTGCTGATGTACATGATATGGTCAAGGATTTGAAGGTAATATTTGGAAAGGGTCCTGGCGGACAACCTGTTCCGAAGGACGCTGACGGATGCGCGCCCATGTGGAAGAAGAAATCTATATTTTGGGACCTGCCCTATTGGAAAGACTTAGAGGTCCGCTCTGCAATCGACGTGATGCACATGACGAAGAATCTTTGCGTGACCCTGCTTGGCTTCTTGGGCGTGTATGGGAAGAAAAAAGATACACCAGAGGCATGGGAGGACCAGTAACGTATGCACGAAAAAGACGACATACATCAGGGTCAGGCCAGCTACGCTCTTACCAAAGAAGAGAAGGAAATCTTCTTTGAATGCCTGCTCAGCATGAAGGTACCGTCTGACTTCTCGTCGAATATAAAGGGAATAATAAATATGGCAGAGAAAAAGTTCCAGAACCTAAAGTCTCACGACTGCCACGTGATTATGACGCAACTGCTTCCGTTGCATTGAGGGGGCTTCTACCGAAAACGTTCCATTAGCCATTGTGAAGCTATGTGCATTCCTCAATGCAATCTCTCAGAAGGTAATCTATCCAGAAATCATATCAAGGTTACAGAATGATTTGGTGCAATGTCTTGTCAGTTTCGAGTTGGTGTTCCCACCATCCTTCTTCAACATCATGACGCACGTCCTAGTTCACCTTTGCGAAGAGATTAATGTTTTGGGTCATGTATTTCTACATAATATGTTCCCCTTTGAGAGGTTCATGGGAGTCTTGGAGAAATATGTTCATAACCGTGCTAGGCCAGAAGGAAGCATTGCGAAGGGCCATGAAAATGAGGAGGTCATTGAGTTTTGTATTGAATTTATTCCTGACCTTAAGCCGATTGGCGTTCCTGAATCGCGACATAAGGGCAGACTAGATGGAAAAGGCATGCTAGGAGGGGATCAAATAATATGTATTGACGGGCATTCTCTCGCTGAAGCACACTACACAGTTCTACAAAATTCTGCCTTGGTGGCTCCGTATATGGAGGAACACAAGAATTTTCTATACTCCAAACAGCCGAAGAAGTCTGACGACTGGATTACACGTGAACAAACGAGGACTTCGCCGGTTGGTTGCAGAAACGTGCCATGCATGATGGCGATATTGAAGATGACCTGGACTCGCTGTCCTAGTTACCATCTTCGGATATAATGACTTTCAAAGGGTACCAGATAAATGGGAATACATTTTACATGATCGCCCAAGATAAGAAGAGCACCAACCAAAATAGTGGTGTCCGCTTTGATGCAACAACCAACACGGGAAAGGAAACATATTATGGTTACATAGAGGACATATGGGAACTTAACTATGGAGGTGGTTTGAAGGTCCCTTTGTTTTGGTGCAAATGGGTAACGGAAGACCCGCAGTACGGAATGACAACAGTGGATCTCAACAATCTTGCGTATGCAGACGAACCATTCGTCCTAGCCAATGATGTGGGCAGGTTTTTGGTGTGAAAGACATGTCTACCAGGCCAAGAAAAAGAAATGATAAGGAAGCAAATGGATCATACGACGAGCCAAAGCACCACATAGTTCTTTCAGGGAAAAAAACATTGTGGGAGTGGATGACAAGACAGACATGTCAGAAGATTATGAAAAGTTTGATGAAATTGCTCCATTCACAGTGAATATTGACCCGAGCATCCAGTTAAATGATGACGATTTTCCATGGCTATGGTGCAAAGGGACACACGCGAATAAAAAGTTTCACACCCAAAGATCTGGGATGTGATCGGCTTCACTATCATCACTTTCTTCTGTGTTTCACACCCAGGAGGGAATCTCTGTAATAGTTAGGGTAGTTATGTGTGAAACGCGAAGAAATTTTATGTGCAAACAAATTTTAAAGTTAACTTAAACATAAGAAACTCTATAATGACAAAACACACTACTAATATTAAACATATGAAAAAGGAATCACTGAAAAATCTATTTTCAAAGTTAAGTTATTCACAAACTAGTGATTCACACAAATTTCTAACAATTCAAAATTTAAACTATTTGAAAACTACCAGCACTAACCTAAAGGAAAAATATTCACAAAGAAACTCTATATACAGCAAAAAACAACTCAAAAAATAAATAAAACAAAAATAAATAAAGCAAAAAAATTTAAGAAAATAAAAAAGCACGCCTAATGGGCCAGAGCGGCCTGCATACGACTAGAAACACAACATTTTGTTGGGCCAGGATGCAGGCCCTCAACGGCCCAGTAGGCCCACAGGGCAGCATAGAACAATTAGGCCCAGTAGGCCTGCTTTGGAGAGGAGCTCGAGAGAGCTACCGCACTGGGGCTTATAAACCAGTGTGGACGCCCCTCGGCTAGCGAGGTGGGACTAAACTTGTCGCACGAAGCTGCGCCAGCACACACCTTTAGTACCGGGTCGTGGCTACAACCGGTACTAAGGGGGGGGGGTCTTTAGTACCGGTTGGAGCCACCACCTGGTACTAAAGGGGGGGGGCGCTTCCCGCCGCTTGGCCTGGCCAAAACAGACCTTTAGTACCGGTTGGTGGCTCCAACCGGTACTAAAGGTGCCTTGTATATAAGAAACTGCTTCAAAAAAATTCATTTCTCATCTCTCCCTCTGCCCCATCGCTGCCGCCCCTCGTCGCCGCCCCCGTCGCCGTCCCCGTTGCTGTCGCTGCACCGGACGTCCCCGCCCCTCGTCGCCGCCCCCGTCGTCGTCGCCGCCCTGGCCGTCCCCGTCCCTGTCGTCGTCCCCGTCGTCGCCGCGCCTCGCCCCGTCGTCGTCGCCCCGTCCCGTCGCCCCGTCGTCGCCTCGCCGGTGAGCTCATGCCTCGGCCGCCATGTCCACACACACACACACACACACACACTAGTTTCTTTGTTTTAAATTTTACTTATAGAAATTTTTCTGTTTTTAGTTATAGAAATATCTATAAAAATGTTTGAATTTTTTCTGTTTTTTAGTTATAGAAATATTAGAAATGTTAGTTATATATATAGAAATGTTATAATTTTTTTTCTGTTATTTAGTTATGGACATATTTATAGAAATGTTAGCAATTTTTCTGTTTTTTAGTTATAGAAATATTAGAAATGTTAGTTATATAATCAGAAGTGTTAGAAATTTTAGAATTAGTTTTAGTTAGATGAATTAGATTAATGTCAAATTGTTAGAATTTGCATATAGAATTTTAGTTATCACAATCCAATCATTTAAAAATTGTTACTTTTTGCGGGCATTTAGTATTTGTTCTTGACGATATGCCCGGCCAGCATCCTTGCCGTCGACCCGTTCGCGACGACGTCATCCTTCAGAGGACCAATGTCCGGGACTGGGCTCCACCGGGCTGGCACTGGGAGGTGCTACCTGGCGGAGCGTGCCGCTTGGTGAGGTACCCGGCCTCGGGTTCCGTCGTTGACCCTGATCTCCTTTGGTGGCATTCGCGTGGGCCACATTCGGTGCAGAGGCAGCCGGCCCCGCCGGAGGTGGTGCGTTGCCGTGTCAGGGAGGAAGACGAACACGTCCATCGCTACATGGCTGTTATGGATGACGTCAGGTTCTCCACTACTTGGCAGGTTCTTTGGGCAGATCACCGGAGATATGATCATGTGATGGTTCCTTCTCTTTGGGTGTCCACCGCCCGCGCCCCAGGAACCGCGAGTGGCACCCTAGATTCTTTTGTAGTACTCGATCTATATTAGGTACCTAGCCAGTGATGTATTCGATATATAATATTCGAGATGATGTATTCGAGATTATATATAATTTTTGAGACGATGATGTACTATATGATTCAGTTTTTCCTTATTGATTGCATCCATGCATTGTAATTTGAATACTAAATAGTTTTATATTTCTTCTGTATTAGTTAAGTAAAAGCTATGGCGGACAATAGCGGCAGAGAGAGAAGAGGAATTGTTCAACATCATATGCAGCCCTCGCAGGCTAGATGATCTGAATGAACCAGATGATGGCTCCCAATATCTAAACAATACCGGAGAGGGTGATGAAATGATATTCGATCTCGACGACCGAGCTAATGAAGTCATGAACTATGATTTTGATTATGATGACACAGACAATGTTTATGATGACACAGAGAAGGCTGATCTTCAAATAACAAAGACTACCAGTGAGGTATATATTTATATAAGCAGGCATCTGGTGATCATCACATGTTTTATTTTATTTGAAGATATATTAACGAATCGATCTTCCTTCTTTCAGCCCTCCGGATCGAGCAAATCTGCTTCTACAGACAAGAAGACAAAGCGAGGCCCGGGCAAAAAGTTGAAGGACGGTGTAAAGTACAACATCGACTCCGTCAAACCTAATGGCGAACCCCGATCGCCTAAGAACATTGCGAACAAGTGGACTCGTCAGTGCGGAGTTCTTGTGAAGGACATACTCCCGATCTCCATTCAAGAATGGAAAGAGCGAAAAACTAAATGTCCAGGTGTTACTTGGGTCGACGACAGAGAAAAACAAACCTTTGGGATTCTCTGATGGAACATTTCACCCTACCAGATTATTTCACTAAAGCAGATGTGGACAAAGTCAAGGGCGCTGCTCTTAAGAAGATGGCAATTGCATTCAACACCCACAAGAAAACTGTATGGGCCAACTACCTCGCTGCAGAAAGGAAGACTCCAGAATTCACGAGAACACTAGAGAAGCAAAGAGAACATTGGAACGATTTCGTGAAATGCAAGGATTCAGAAATATCTAAGGAATAGTCGATAAAAAACAAGGCCAATGCCGCAAAAAAGACACAGTTCCGTAGGCTGGGTCCCAGGTGGCTACGCCGTGGGAATGCCTAAGTGGGATAAGTCTGAGCAAGAGATGGAGGATGCAGGGGTCACTCCGATTACTAGGAGCTGGCCCCCCAGGTGCAGAACTTGTTTCTATGTGCATGGGGGGGCGTTGGACCCGAAGACAGGCCTGGTTTCGCAGAAGGCAAGTCTAAAAGGAGTCGAACAAAAGATACTTGACACAATAGAAGAAGCTCGAGCGGGGGTGTTCACGCCCAACAGAGAGAACGACGAGCTTATGCGCGCCGTGGGAAATCCTGAACACCCGGGAAGAACATGAGGCATGGGCGTTATTCCCTGGTATGAGGGCTTTTCGGACTGGAACAACGACTACAGGTCCCGTGCAAGAAAGAAGATGGAGGAGGAGAAGAAGAGGAAGCTGGAGGAGGAGCAGAGGAAGCAGGACACAGAACGCCTTCAAGGCCTAGAAGCAAGGCACGCGAACTTGGGACTCAAATTCCAGCAGCAGCAGCAGCAGCAGCAAATTGACTCACTTCGCCAGGAAAGGGGGTCTCAGCAGCGGCAGCAGCAAGCGGATGATCGTCCATCATTGGATAGCACCGTCCCATCCATGCCGAGAAGTAGCGTTGGTTCTGCCCCGGGCGACACACAGCTGCTGGATACATACCATGTGGATGACATCATAGAGAACACTAACTCTGAGCTACACTCCAAAATGAAGAACATATCCATGAAGGTGACAGATGGCGTTGCTTTCACAATTACCCCCGAGGCAACCTTCCATTGCATCCCGATTCCAGAGGGCTATGCTCGTGTCATGGTTGATGAAGTGGCGGAGCCATATTCGATGCTAGCACTTGACATTGCTGGAGGTGACGGCGAGCGCACACTGGGAGAGGCCGTACATCATATCATCCTATGGAGAAAGGATTGCATCATCTTTCCAAGTCCACTGACACCATGTCGTCTGCCGACTCCTCCTCGAAGTCCGCCACCAAGTCAGCAGACTCCCGCTCCTCCAAGTCTACAAACACGTGAGCCGACTCCACCTGAAGTCCGCCACCGAGTCAGCAGACTCCCGCTCCTCCAAGTCCACGAACGCGTGAGCCGACTCCTCCTCGAAGTCCGCCACCTCCTCCAAGTCCCCAAACGCGTGAGCAGACTCCTACTTCATGTCCGGCACAGTGTCAGGCCACTCCTCCTGCTTCAAGTCTGGCACAGCGTCAACCACGTCAGCCGTCTCCGCCATCTCAACAATCGCAGAAGAGACAAGTTGTAGCTATGGTGCATAGCGGTACGAGTCGAGGTAGTACAGGAAGTACAGGGGGAGACAAGCGATATAAATATGGTCCAACCCTCGCTCCTCTTCCTCACAGGCCTTACGACATGACCGAGGAGCAAAACGCAGCCATAGTGCAGGCCCAAGTGGATGCCCATTTTGGACCAAAACCAGCACCGCCGCCAAAGGAGAAAGTGCCTGAGAAAACGATTGACCACTTCATTCGTATGGCTAGAGCACTAGCTCCCAAGCCTGTTGACTCAGACTATGAGCGCCAAATCAGGAAGCTACATCGAGCACGGCTACAGAAGGTAGCGAGCTCGAGCTCGATCCAACAAGCAGCTGGCAAAAAATGCGGGAAAACCGTTCCCCAGCTGGGAGAACAGGCGGCGCAAGTGACCCCCCCGCTTGTTGTGCCAACAACACATGAGAGGAGTACGCACGCCCAATATTATTGTGGGCAAACCATTAGCGTTCCCCAGCGGGGCGATGTGGTAATAACGGAGGAGCATATAATGCAGGCTGAAATGCTCAAGATCTCTGTTGGACAACTCCTTGAAATTGAGCCCATGTCTCCGCTTAGAGAATCGGAAATAAAACGGAAATATGTCCGAGGCCAACCTTTGGTCGAGCCAGACAAGGTCAAGAACCTCCCAACGAGAATGTATGAATTGCATCAGTGGTGCATGAACATTACCAAGATTTCCAATTGAGCGTCCCTCATGGTGAATGTCAAGCATGAGCATTACTAGCATGAGAAAGCTCTGGCCGTTGAGTATTCATAACTATTTCAGTTATACAATCAAGACGCGCTCGACAAGTCTATCGTCAGTTGCTATTGTCTGTAAGTGATTTCTTTCTGTAATTTAAGTCTCAACCTAGCTATGTAGTCATAATTTTGATCAATCATTACATGTAATTATCCTCACTATATTATTTTCTGTAGGATTATATGCAGGATGAAGATGTATGAAATGAAAAAATCTGGACGCTATGGCATTGGGTTCATTGACCCAAATACCATTAATGAGTACATATGGAAGCTTCCAATTTATCAAGCAGGTGTAGAGGAAAGCATGCTAGAGTTCTTGAAGCGCCTCAATACCAATGAAGATATACTACTTCCTTACAACCTCATGTGAGTCACACTGTCTTGTAATACAAATTCTGTTTTTGCTTACTAGCTAGCTAGATGTTAATAATTAAGTGTATACGGTTTACGGTAGTTGATTAATTTTATGCACCTGCCCGCTTAATTAAGACATGCAAAAGTGTGCGCATGCAGTTTCCACTGGATCTTGTTAGACATTAAAGTTGAGGAAGGAAGAGTTGAATTACTGGACTCACTACTTAAAGAAGATAAAGACTACACCATCGTGAAGGGGATAGTCAACAGGTAATTTCAATCATTATTAACTATATCTTGGCCTATTATTAGTTCATCATTTCCTGGTATGAACTATTTAATAACCCCTTTATTAATTTTATTTGCCGGCGGGCAGGGTATGGGCAAAGTTCATCGAGGTGACTCCAGGCAAATGGGCAAAAAAGTTTTTTTGGCATCGACCAAAGGTAAGTAATTAAGTAGTACTAGCTAGCTACCATATCTTTAATTCTTGTCTCAATATCATTAATTAATTATCATGCTTGATTAATCATTATCTGATTCAATTCCATTCTCGTAAAGGCCCTGAAGCAGGCGCCGGGGAATGATCTGTGTGCATTCTATGTTTGCGAGAACATTCGCATGATGGCGTCCAAAAGGAGCAGATCTGGTAGACACGACTAGGTACGTTTGTTAGAACACTATTCACACATTATCGATATCTAGTCACACAACTAATACACATGCATATTGATCTCCTTTTTAACAGTTCAGAGAGGTGCGGGATAAGCTCCTATCAGCGGACCGCATACTAGCACTTCAAGAGGAAATAGCCGGATTTTTGCTCGACCAGGTCATAGATGCCAAAGGAGAATACTATTACCCGCTACCGCCTCCATGAACCACTTGTCATCGTGCTCCGGAGGAACCAAGGCAACATGTAGGAGAAATTGTATATGTATATACATATGTATGTGTGAATAATTAATGGTGTTGGTTGTGAGACATTCGATGATATATATTTATATATATGCGGTTCTACGTACGAGAAAATCTATTTATATATATGCATAACATGTACAATTTGTAGTATCGTGAAATACCAGCCAACAAAAAAATTGAATGGAAAATAAAGCCACCTCCCCAAACATTTAGTACCGGTTGGTGTTACCAACCGGTACTAATTTCCTACGCGCACCGGGCCTGGCTCGTGCCACGTGGTGACACTTTAGCGCCGGTTCGTGACAAACTGGTACTAAAGGGGGGGGGCTTTAGTCCCCACTCTATAGTGACGGTTGCCGAACCGACACTAAAGGCCTTTACGAACCGGCACTAAAGGCCGGTTTTGCACTAGTGAAACTCCATTCTCCGAAACAATGGAATGAGCTAGTGACTTATTGGAAATAAACCGGCGGATCTCGGGTAGGGGGTCCCGAACTATGCGTCTAAGGCTAATGGTAACAGGAGACTGGGGACACGATGTTTACCCAGGTTTGGGCCCTCTCGATGGAGGTAATACACTACTTCCTGCTTGATTGATCTTGATGATATGAGTATTACAAGAGTTGATCTACCACGAGATCGTAGAGGCTAAACCCTAGGAGATAGCCTATGATTATGATTGTGTTGTCCTACGGACTAAACCCTCCAGTTTATATAGACACCGGAGGGGGCTAGGTTACACAGAGTCGGTTACAGAGAAGGAGATCTATTATCTGGATCGCCAAGCTTGCCTTCCACGCAAAGGAGAGTCCCATCCAGAAACGCGCAGTCTTCAATCTTGTATCTTCATAGTCCAACAGTCCGTCCGCAGCATACAGTCCGGCTGTCCAGATACCCCCTTATCCAGGACTCCCTCAGTAGCCCCCGAACCAGGCTTCAATGACGATGAGTCCGACACGCATATTGTCTTCGACATTGCAAGGCGGGTTCTTCTCCGAATCCGGCATACCCGTCATAGGAAAAAGTGTCCGGCCTCCCATCAATGTTGTACTCCTCGGCTTATGTGTTTCAATAATGGCCATCTCCATGTGTGGAGCGAAGATGAGGAGCCAAGGCATTTTTGCATTCGCCACCCTAATCCCGTAGGCGAGCCGTCTATTTGAAGAGGCAGGGATCCTTAGATACAAATCACACCATCTCCCCCCGAGCAAGCATTCCGCACAGCGCGTCCGAAAGAGACCATCCCATCATGACCGGTCGCCGCAGCTCTTCCTCTTGTTCCCCTAGCTCGAAACCAAGGGATTGGGAAAAGTGTTCCGTCCCTCATAGCCGCCTAATAGAGCTGCAGACCCAAGGGTTCCTTCCGCCCACATACATGGTCCCCGTCAGATCCGGACTAGCCACCTATAATGGCGGGGAGCAAGCGGAGAGATTTCCTAACCCATCTCACTTGGAGCGGGTATGCCTTATCCCATATCTGCTAAGAGGAGTCGGGTTTCCAATCCACCCATTCCTCCATGGGCTCCTCAAGTTCTACGGCCTCCAGCTGCATAACTTTACCCCCGCCTCCATACTGCACATCGCGGGTTATGTTGCCCTCTGCGAGCTGTTCCTGGGCTGCGAAGCTCATTTCAAGCTATGGAAGAGGTTATTTTGCCTCGTCCCCCGCAACTAGGAGGGATCCATATATCAAGTGGGCGGAGCCGAAATATGGCGCATCACCCAGACCGGATACCTGTCCGGTACTCCCAAGAAGGCGCCCAAAGACTGGCCTTCAGAGTGGTTTTATGTTGATGACGTTCCCCTTCCGGACCCAGTCTGGACTGGCCTTCCCGAGTTTACCAATACTCCGCTGAAGAAATGCCAAAGCTGGCACCCTCGGATCCCCCAAGAGGAAGACAATAGAGAAGTCCTTTATCTAATGAGCAGGATAAAAACCCTGGCCAAGTCAGGACTGACTATAATCGAAGTTATGTCAATATGCATAATACGAGGAGTGCAGCCACTTCAATATAGGGGGAAACCCAAGTGGCACTTCAATGGAGAAGACGATGCCGCCTGCTGCGGTCGCAAAGGTCCATACTCCGCCACGTATTTGGCGAGAATACTGTCCGATTTGTATAAAGGAGAAGAAGAGGCATTCCTCCGCATTAGACCGTGGGATGGATTTTCCATGTACAACCCCCGGAGCTGGGTAAGCTGTCATCCTTTACTCGACTCTGTCCATTCTTACCTCCTTTGTCACGATCATTTACCTTGCTGTTTCGAAGCAGGAACTAAGGAAGGCCGTGAAAGAATTCAACATCCCCTCTCCGCAGCCAGAGGATCCCGGCCGGGCTCTCAACCCCGGACTTGAAGAAGATCCGGACATATCCGTGGAGTTTGTCAACGAGACTTTCTACCCGGCAAGTAGCGGCGGCTCTTTAGTGGCCATCATCACGGACTATCCCGGACTGCTTCCTGTGTCGCATGTAAGCAAAGTCGGGGTCCTAACTTTCCGAAAAGGATTCCTTCGTTATGCCGTACCTTATGCACACATGCCTTATTTTTACAGAGAAGGCCATTAGGACGCTGCGCGGAACCCGTGGGAGCTCCTCAGCAAGGGGCGCCTGGACAAGGTAGGCTTAAAAGGAAGGCAGTTAGGACCGAGACGCAGGCGCAGAGGTATTCATTAAACTTGCCCCGTGGTTTATTTTGTCTTTTGTCGAGGCGTGACAACTTTAATTATGTTCTAGGGACCCTACCAGTCGCGCCTCCAGCAGCCGGATTGCTGAACCGGATTCACGGGCGGAGGTTGATGTGGGGACAGCGCCGAACTGTCCTCCAGCGGAGGATACGGATATGCTTTCTGCCACAAATTCTGAAGTGGAGAGTGCCATGAATCACCGGTGCCGACAGGCCGTACTCCGTGGTGGTATTTTTCCCAAGGAGGCGTCCAATGCCTTCAACTCCAGATACGCATATATCCGCGCTGCTCAAGATGGACTTGCCAGAGCAACGGACCAATATGTGAAGGATATACGAGTAAGAAAATTTAATAAGTATGTGTAGTAGTAGCCCCTGAGACTTGAAACAGTTGGCACAACTGATATAAGGATCATTGTATGCATAGGTTCTTGTAGAGAAGAATACCCATTTGTCTCAAGAGCTGGAGGAATGTAAAGCCCAACTGAAGGCCAATGTTGCCGAACAAGAGGAATCCAAAAAGGCCTCTTCTGGTAATATTTTCCCTGCTACCAGTTGTTTGTTCAACATGGTTAATAAATCTAACAGAATATTCTGCAGACAACCCCGGAGAGAATCTGAAGGCTGTGGGGGACAGCGAGTCGCATCTGCGAAGTCAGCTGAAGGCGGGCAAGCGTGTGCTGACGCAGGTGATTCAAGAGAAAAATAAGCTCCAAGATGCTAATATCCGACTGAGCGTCGAATTGCAAGATGTTCGGGCTCAGCTCGCGGACTCCATGAAGGAGAATATGAGGCTTCGACGCAACATTTATAGTAAGTGCTTTTTTAAACGAACTATAGCATAGTTCAGCGAGGAAGCGTGTTGATAGAGTTATGTCTGTAGGTATGCTGACGGGCCGTCCTGAAGAGGAGATTCCCGGATCCGCAGGCGATATGTTGCAAGAGCTTTCACAACTGCACGAACGAGCTCGGCAGGTGATGCAAGGTATTGGCTAGGACTTGTGGCCATCCGCTTCCCTGCCAGGAGGCATGAGCGAGCTTGTGGAGATGCTCAAAGGAGCACGGCGGTGGTTCCGATTATGGAAGATATCAGCTTGCCGGCAAGGTGCGAGGGAATCTTGGGCCATGGTGAAGACGCGATACGCCAAGGCTGACCCGAACCATATGGCCGAAGTCGGACCGGTGGGGTCAGATGGACAAGAGATACCCGTTAGTCTGGTATATGACCAAGCAGCGTTAGCTGCAAAGTACTCCCAACATGACTGTAGACTAGATAGCTTGTTGGATGGTATAGAGGAAGAGTATAGCCAGTCCAAGTGACTATGTAATTAAATGGACCTATGTAGTCCCTAGCCGGATTGAAAAATCATTTGTCATGGCCGACCTTTTTGCTTCAGCCCCCGGACCCGACAGTCCGGGGTGTATCTGAATACCCTCGCAGTTACGGAAAACTGGGGTATGCATGGAAACCAGGCGTAGGGGTCATAAGTGCGTGAATAGACAAGTACCCAACTAGTTATGTTATATTACATGGATACTAAGAAACATCTTCCAGCGAGAATAGTTCCGTTAGGGGTTCCTTTCACTGGGTGCGCATGCATCGATGTGCATGTCTAAACTGTGAAAAGAAACGCAGGAAACAAAAAATCTGGGGATTTACGTTGTAATGAACGAGGACATCTTTAGTTCACCGACCGAATATTCCCTTAAGAACGCTAGCTTTCGGCTTCACCCAGTTTGAGGTACACATCCGGCTCAACCGACAGTAACAATCGCAGAGGTGCTCCCCTTATGCCCTAGCCGAATTAATGGGAACATAGGGCATAAACACAAGAGCCAGGCAACCCAGCATGGCCAAAACTTAAATCATATCGATGCATATAGTGGTGAAGAAAAGGCACATATGGAAAGAAAAACGCATATGTGGCTGGCAGGAAGCCATTAAGATAGTTGTATTTAGCTTCCGAATGGGAAACCCCCGGGTATAGTGTGTACGCATAGTGCGGCCGGAGCGATCAGGGCATCCGTACAGTTTTTAAGGTTATATGCTAAAAGGGAAAAGAGGGCGAGAAAGGAAGAAAGAGAACATAATTGAAGAAGTGGGGGTAAGGAGACGAACACTAAGTTCGGCGCTAGGTGTAGAATCTTCGGAGTCTGGCCGCGTTCCATGGGTTCGGCTCGAGTCTATTATTAGATGCACTGCATAGACGGTACACTCCTCCGGTGAGAACTTTATCAATGACGAAGGGACCCTCCCACTTGGGTTTGAGCTTGTCCTTCTTCTTCTCGGGGAGGCGTAGAACTAGTTTGCCAATGTTATAAGTTTTGGCCCGTACTTCTCTGCTTTGATACCTTCGAGCCTATTGCTGATAGAATGCGGAACGGGCTTTTGCGACGTCACGTTCCTCCTCCAAAGCATCTAAGTTGTCCTGCCGATCTAGCTCGGCTTCCTTCTCTTCGTACATGCGCACACGAGGTGAGTCATGGATTATGTCGCAGGGTAGCACTGCTTCTGCGCCGTACACCATAAAAATGGTGTGTATCCGGTGGTACGATTCAGCGTGGTCCGCAGCCCCCAGAGTACGGAGTCAAGCTCCTCGACCCAATGTGTGTCTGATTCCTTCGAGGATCGCACTAGTCTGGGTTTGATGCCGCTCATGATGAGACCATTTGCATGTTCGACTTGACCGTTTGTTTGGGGGTGATAGACAGAGGCGTAGTCGAGCTTGATGCCGATTTTGCCACACCAAGTTTTCACCTCATCGGCTGTGAAGTTCGAGCCATTGTCAGTGATGATGCTGTGGGGGACACCGTAACGGTGTACACCCTGATATGAAGTCTATCACTGGTCCGGATTTGGTCGTTTTAACTAGCTTGGCTTCTATCCATTTGGTGAACTTGTCCACCATGACCAATAAGTATTTTTTCTTATGGCTTCCCCCTTTAAGGGGTCCCACCATATCCAGCCCCCACACCGCGAAGGGCCAAGTTATGGGGATTGTTTGGAGAGCGGTAGGGGGAATATGGCTCTGATTGGCAAATAGTTGGCAACCAACGCAGTGTTGGACAAGGTCCTATGCATCTGCCCGAGCTGTTGGCCAGTAAAAACCTGTCCAAAAGGCTTTGCTTACAAGTGACCGGGCTGCCGCGTGGTGCCCGCCGAGTCCGGCATGGATTTCGGCTAGGAGCTGCCGCCCTTCCTCTTCGGAGATGCATCGTTGGAGCACTCAAGTGGTGCTCTTCTTGTAGAGCTCTCCTTCATGTACTTTGTAGGCCTTAGAACATCGCACAATGCAACGTGCCTCGTTTTGGTCTTCAGGGAGCTCTTGCCTATTTAGGCAGGCTAAGAAGGGCTCGGTCCACGGGGCGATGACATCCATGATTTCATGGGCCGAAGGTGTTATTTCAGTGGCGGAGCCTCCGATTACGTCAGATGGTTCGGAATCTGCGGTTTTGTTTGGAGCCGGACTAATATTGCCGGACTCCCGTTCCCATACCACGGACGGCTTGAACAGCCTTTCGAAGAAGATATTAGGTGGGACGGGGTCACGTTTAGCACCGATGTGGGCGAGGATATCAGCCGCTTGATTATTTTCTCTAACCACATGGTGGAATTCGAGCCCCTCGAACCTAGCTAACATTTTAAGGATGGCATTGTGATATGCCGCCATTTTTGGATCCTTGGCATCAAAGTCTCCATTTATCTGAGATATTGCGAGGTTCGAGTCCTCGTGCACTTCGAGGCGTTGGATGCCCATGGAGATTTCCATCCGAAGACCATGCAATAGAGCCTCGTATTCGGCTGCATTGTTGGAGTCTGTGTATAATATTTGGAGTACGTATTGGACCGTGTCCCCGGTTGGGGATGTCAGGACAACACCCGCTCCCAATTCGGCCAGCATTTTAGAGCTGTCGAAGTGCATGATCCAATTTGAGTACACGTCGTACTCTTTAGGGAGTTCGGCTTTTGTCCGTTCGGCGACGAAGTCAGCCAGCACTTGCGACTTAATGGCCCGCCGTGGTTTGTATGCTATGTCTAACAGAAGGAGCTCAATAGCCCATTTAGCAATTCGGCCTATTGCATCGCAGTTATTTATTATATCATTGAGTGGTACTTCAGAGGCCACCATGATCAAACACTCTAGAAAGTAGTGTCGTAGTTTCCGGGATGCCATGAAGACTGCGTACACTATCTTTTGATAGTGTGGGTATCGAGATTTGCATGGAGTGAGGACAGTGGATACGTAATATACCGGCTTTTGGAGCGGGAACTTGTGTCCGTCTGCTTCTTGTTCGATGACGAGCACTGCGCTGACAACTTGGTTTGTTGCGGCTATGTATAATAGCATGGGCTCGCGAGTATTTGGCGCGGTCAGGACTGGGTTTGTGGCCAAGAGTGCCTTTATTTTTTCCAGTCCGGCCGTGGCCGCATCCGTCCACTCGAAGTGTTCGGTGCGTCAAAGAAGGCGATAAAGAGGTAGTGCCTTTTATCCTAAGCGGGAGATAAAGCGGCTTAAGGCAGCCACGCATCCAGTTAGTTTCTGGATCTGCTTGAGTTCTGTTGGGATAGCCAACTATGACAGAGCTCGGATTTTTGCCGGATTTGCTTCAATTCCTCTATTGGAAACGATGAAGCCGAGCAATTTCACGGAGGGTACACCGAAGACACATTTCTCCGGGTTGAGCTTGATGTCGTATGTCCGGAGATTGTTGAACGTAAGCCTCAAGTCATCTATTAAAGTTTCAACATGTCTTGTTTTGATGACTATGTCGTCTACGTAGGCCTCTACTGTCTTGCCGATTTGTTTTTCCAGGCATGTCTGAATCATGCGTTGATCGGTTGCGCTGGCGTTTTTGAGCCCGAAAGGCGTGGTGTTGAAATAGAAGGCACTACAAAAAAGTACACTTCCGTGATGATACGTGTTTGTCACAGTAGGTCGCGTTTTCTGTCATGCATGTACATCCATGACAAATTTATGATAGAATCAAGATAGTCATACCTGTGCTGTTGCAGAAGTGTTCCCTGACATTACCGAAATTATCATCACAGAAGTGTCCACTTCCATGACGATAAATCGTGCATCACAGAAGTGCTTTCGTCAAGGGTGACCGACATGTGGCATCCACCGTAACGGAACGCCGTTAAGCTATCGGGTCGGGTTTTGAATCCGATAACCCGTTAACAGCCCGACCAATGGGGATTTTCCACGTGTAAAATCATCATTGGCTGGAGGAAACACGTGTCAGCTCATCGTTGGGAAAGATGTCATCAACTCATTGGACGGAAGGCGCCTATGATACGTTGACACGTGGCATGGCCCAACAGAGGCCCATTCCTATGAAAAGGCCGGCCTAGTAAAAATTAGCAGGCCAGCCCATATAAGGCCTACTTGTGTCAGGTCCATTTAAGCCCACGACCCATACGAGATGTGCTAATTCGGCCCGTCAACGGCCCGTTAAAGATTTGACACCATTGCAGCCCATCGTCAGTTTGAGCCCATTAACAGCCCACTATATATTTGGGCTCAATATCGGCCTGATGAGATTTCGGCCTCCTAACGGCCCATTTAATGGATGGGCCGATTTTTAGGATGTACGTCTTTCGGCCTTTTAGCGACCCATTTAAATATGACCCCGCTCGACTTCTTATTCACCCTCGTCCTCTGTCCAGGAGTTGCAAGTAGTTTCTGGTGTTTGTAGTATGCTGGAGGCCGTGGACAGCGCTGACCGTAGGGGTGGGCTGTGATGCGGTAGGCACGTGGCCGGGTAAACCGGGCGCCCGTTTGGTGTCACGGAACCCTGTTCACATCGTTTGGGGCTGTGAGCGAAACTCCGGCCGGATCTCCTCATGGATGGAACCCGAATAGGCGATAAACCTGGACTAGAGACTTGAGTGTTTAGGTAGGTCGTGGTCTACACCCACGTCGGCTTTCGCTTGAAGTCTGCCGAGCACATGTCGTGTGCAGACGCTAAGTGGTGGAAACATGTATGAAGAAGTACACCCCTGCAGGGTTAATATGATCTATTCGAATAGCCGTGTCCGTGGAAAAGGACTTCTGGGTTGCTTATATCAGTTCATAGACAAGTGAAAGTGGATACTCTAAAATACGCAAGATAAGTGTGAGTGCTATGGATGGCGTTCTCGTAGGGAGACGGGAGCGGATCCATAGTGGTGTATTGATATGGTGAATATGTGGACTCGTGTGCGCCACCTCAAAAGAGTTACTTGCAGTCGTAGTTCAGGATAGCCACCGAGTCAAAGCTGGCTTGCTGCAGTTAAACCCCACCATCCCCTTTGTTGATAATGAAGCATATGTAGTTAGTTCTGATGTAAGTCTTGCTGGGTACATTTGTACTCACGTTTGCCTATTTTATGTTTTTGCAGAGAGACTTCAGTCTCACTAGTATTTCCGCGTGGTCTTCGACGTTTAGCTTGTTACCTCAGCTACGATCTTGTGCCCTCGGCAGGATCTGGTAGATAGTCAGGCTTCTCAGCCTTTTTCATTTATAGATGTCTGTACTCAGACATGATAACTTCCGCTTGTGCTTTGTTTTGTATGCTCTGAGTGTTGGGTCGTGAGACCCCTGTTTGTAATATCTCGCTCCTCGGAGCCTATTGAATAAATTACTTGAGTCGTAGAGTCATGTTGTGATGCCATGTTGTATTTGCACATATCGAGCATATTGTGTGTATGTTATTGAAATGCTTGGTATGTGTGGGATCTGACAATCTAGTTGTTTATCTTTAGTAGCCTCTCTTACGGGGAAATGTCTCCTAGTGTTTCCACCGAGCCATGGTAGCTTGCTACTGCTCCGGAACACTTAGGCTGGCCGGCATGTGTCCTTCTTCGTTCCTGTGTCTGTCCCTTCGGGGAAATGTCACGCGATGAATACCGGAGTCCTGTGACTCCTGGACACAGAACTCAATTCTGGCCCGGTGTGTCTTTCAGCCTATTGACGGCCCATAAATCTGTGGGCCATTTGTTGTCGGACCTGAGTTTCGGCCTTTTAGCGGCTCATTTAAGTGTTGGGCCAATTTCTGGCCCGGTGTCACTTTCAGCCTGTTGACGGCCCATAAATCAGTTGGGCCATTTGTAGTCAGACCTGAGTTTTGGCCTTTTAGCGACCCATTTAAGTGTTGGGCCAATTCCCCGCCCTGTGTGCCTTTCGGCCTGTTAACGGACCATAAATTAGTTGGGCCATTTGCAGTCGGACCTTAGTTTTGGCCTTTTGACGGCCCATGCCCTTCATGGTCGAATACCAGCCCGGTTTCTCTTTCGGCCTGCTAAAGGCCCACAACACAGTTGGGCCATTTACAATATGACCTGACTTTCGGCCTCTTAGCGGCCCATGGTCTTCATGGTCCAGTACAAGCTCGCAGTCTCTTTCGGCCTGCTAAAGGCCTACAGTATTGTTGGGCCATATGTAGCCCAAACTTAGTAACGGCCTGTTAACGGCCCGTGAAATAAATTGGGGCCACCCCGCTTCGATGTCGTCCTGTTAAAGACCCGGGAGATAAGAGGGCCGACCATTAACTTTCGGCCTAGTAACGACCCATTAACTTAATGGGCCCACTAAAGTTCGTACATGTCTTTAGGCCAAATTAGATAATTTGAGCCCATTACGACGAGAAATTATGCACAGGACCAAAACCGATCAAGCAAAGGTACGGCATACAGGATATTACTTTGCACATCCAGCATATATTACAAGAAATTACATCCACTGGGCAATCAAAGATTGATGCCAGTGCAAATAAATGAGCAGAACCTAACCATCTACAACATCACAATCTGCAACCTCAGCACAGATGACGCCCATAAGCATGTGGGCAAGTTCTTTCTGCTTTGCTACACTGTCTCTGAAAACATTGATCAGTTGTTGTCTCGCACGACTCTGCACCTCTAATTCATCCACCATTTCCATCATTGCTTCAGCCATTAATTGGTTCACAAACATACATTTATTCCGTTGCATTCGAGACAGAGGATACTGAACAGATTCAGATGGCGATTTTTGCAGGCTTGTATTATTGATAGTGGAGAGTGTCTCGACCACTACATCATAACATAAATTATGAAGGGAGCCAAACATATTAATCATGAGTTATTGCCATATTACCTGGCCTAGATTTACTGGAAAGAAACAATGGGGTTTCCTTGCTGTTTTTAGAGTTTGTCTTCTTATCTTCAGCAGCCTGCACAAAATTAACACACTTGCATTGCTATCATTGGCCAATTCAGATAATAGGAAAGCAACATTGACACAATGAACGTTTGGGCAACTAGCCTACACCAAATTAACACAATATGGCACAGCTATCACCAGCCAGGTAAGGTAGCACGAAAGCAACATTGACACAATGAATGAATGGGCAACCAGAGAAGCACTACAATTCAGTAATGTGCGTGATATGAGATAGTACATTCATGCAGCTCAGTATGCAAAACTACCAGGCAGTTTTCCTTAACAAAATCAACATTGCGCCTTTAACATTTTGCTACAACTAATTTTAGATCAGATAAAGGTTAGATTCACGCTGATTAACAAAATACATTTTGATGTAAAAATATAGTGATATACAACAGGTACTTACATCAGCATTGGAGCATAGAGAATTCCCGGAAGATATTTTCCTAGAATACAATCCCAATGGAGGAAGTCTTCTATCGTTCAACCTTATTTTCTAAAAGAGAGATGGGTAAGAAACATGTAAAAAATATGATCAGAATGCTATAAAATTCCATGATGTAAGGATATGCACACGCTTCTTAGAATGGAGTTGACATTCTTTTGCTGGACTGGAGCAGACTAGTTCTTTGGCCACTGGAATCTGCTTATTATCAGTGGGAGTTGGGTTTCTCTGTGCTGGAGCAGTATCTATGAAAAATGGAGTTGGTTTATTATCTCCTGGCATTTGGCTCTTTTGCAAAGACCTGGTTTGTAACCCTTCAGATTCTAACATAGTCGTCTTCCCCTTGTTAGCCTTATATAGAAGAATGGTGATTCAGTTATAAAACATGCTACAGCAGAGATGGAATAGGTACTGAAGAATAGAAAGTCATGGCATATTGACATGTATTCCCTCCATCCGAAAATAAATGGACGAGTCTAGGCATATTTCAGCTCTAGATACATCCAGTTTTATCCATTTCTGCGACATTTAATCCGGACGGAGGGAGTATGATGTAAGAGCTAGGGATATGACAGGACAACACAGTAAAAAAAACACTGAAAACCCCACTGCAGAACCAAAGTATTCAAACCCACTGATATGAGATAGTACACTCATGCAGCTCAGGATGCAAAACTACCTGGCAGTTTTCCTTACAAAAATCAACATTGTGGCCTTTAATCATACATTTTTGTACAACAAAATTTAGATCAGATAAAGGTTGGATTCACGCCGATTAACAAAATACATGCTGATGTAAAAATATAGTGATATTCAACAGGTACTTACATCTACATTGGAGCATAGAGAATTCCTGCAAAAATCTTTCCTCATAAACGATACCATTGCAGAAATTCTTCTATCTGTTAAGCTTATTTTCTAAAAGAGAGATGGGTAAGAAACATGTAGAAAATATGATCAGCATGCTATAAAATTTCATGATCCAAGGATACGCACACGCTTCTTAGAATTGAGTTGACATATTTTTGCTGGACTGGAGCGGACTAGTTCTTTGGCCACTGGAATCTGCTTATTATCAGTAGGAGTTAGGTTTCTCTGTGCTGGAGTAGTATCTATAAAAACTGGAGTTGGTTTATTATCTCCTGACATTTGGATCTTTTGCAAAGGCCTTTGTTTGTAACCCTTGAGATTCTAACATAGTCGTCTTCCCCTTGCATGCCTTGTATAGAAGAATGGTGCTTTAATTATAAAACATGCGACATCAGAGAGATGGAATAGGTACTGAAGAATAGGCAGGCATGACATATTGACATGTATTCCCTCCGTCCGGAAAAAATGGTTGGGTCTAGGCGTATTTCAGTTCTAGATACATCCTTTTTTATCCATTTCAGCAACATGTAATCCAGACGGAGGGAGTATGGTGTAAGAGCTAGGGATACGACATGACAACACAGCAAAAAAACACTAGTTGAATGTAAAACTATATGCTAATCAAACAGGTCCTGAGTTGGTGATGATGTTGTGCCTCCCGTCTTTCACCAATAGCCGTCGGATCTAGATCTGACACATACAAACCAAGCTTCTCCATTTTTGCAAAAAGATGCCCGTACTTGTTCCCTATTTACAAACAACTCCTTGTCTCTCACAATCAGCCTTATCTCCTCCCCACCACATCTAGAAGGCGGTGGAAAAATATGGCGTGATGGCCACTGCCGGAGCCCTCCACCCCCAATCTTGGTGTTCCATGCAATGCACGGGCATCTACGCACGAGAAATTATGTCGAACAGGGCTAGTTGTAAGAAGGCTAGCTCTACAGCCATGATGATAGTGACTGCAGACGGTGAGGCTGACTATGATATGCCGAACATGGCGCCTATACTCAGGTGTCATCTCCAGCGCAGGGTCTTGTCACTTCACTGTGAGGAGCAGCACGTAATAATTTGACCAACGGGTAGTCCAGTGCTAGTACTAGTAGCACCACCGTCTGGATTTAGGAGTACTACCACGTCCACATGGATTTTAGTATTTGACTAGCAATATCTAGTAGTAATGCATGCCACAAAAAATGTACTACTCCCTTTGTAAATAAATACATGGTGTTTTATTCCTATCAGCGAGAGAACTTAATGTTTTTTTGCTAACTACTAATAGGATTACATGCAATGAACTAAACACTACATGTCATGTTTGGTAGTCTCAAGTCATTGAAAGCATGCACGGCCCACATCTCTCATTGGTTGATATGTCACGAAATAAGAAACAAGGAGGGAGTTAATGCACCGTGCCTAAGTGTTTTGGCATTATTTGGTTTTCGTAATGTGACTTACACAACATTTTTGTTTACATGCATTAACATTTTATTAGTTAAATCAAAGGTCAAAACATGGCGCAAAATGCGAAGGGGACCAATAAAGCAGTAAACATCAAACTTCTCTCGTTTGGCCCCAACTAGAGGTCCGGTGAGATGACTATACTGCACCGGCACGGAGGGGGACGCAGCTTCATTGACTTACGGCAACTGCCTTTGGGTGAATGACACGTGGGCCCATGGGGTGGCTGGTCCACCTATCATACAGCCAAAGGCAGGTGCAGTAGAGGGATGAGGAGTAGTACGAAATCCTACGCACCTACGCACGCTAATCAAGGGCAAGAGTGATCACTCGAATCGCAAGATCAGTTGACCCATGGAGGCGATGAGCGCGAGCATCAGCCGGCTATGCCAGATGGTCCATGACGCCGGCCTGCGGCCCGGCAACGAGGAACGTCTCCAGGTAGTATTGCTTGAGGCCGCTAGGGTGAGGGGCTGCTTGGACGACAGCTTCGTCTCCTTGTTCGACGAGGTCCTCGTCGGTTTCCTCGACAAGTTCACCATCGTCAAGAAGCTCGCGGACGACTTTGACGTAAGCCTCCAGCCGACGCGGCCAGGCTCTGTGATGCCCGCCACCCTCAACGACCACTATGGTGACAACCTCTTCGACACACTGGTGGCCCTGCGACGGCCCACCGTCGCACCAGAGAATGTCCACCTCGAGGTCGCGCTCGCCGCGCAGTGCCTGGCACAGCAAGACACCATCGACATAATCACCGACGTCTACGCGCAAATCATCCACAAGGACTACTACCTGCAAGAGGAGGACGATAGGACGCTGGCCTTCTTGGACCGCAGGGCAACCTTGGACGGCACTGTTCATAAGCACGTTGAGCTCGCCGCCAACGCCGCTGCTCCTCACATGTCGGTTGGTGACCCGGCGCACTAGGGCATGAGGATGTCGTTGATGGATCCGTATGTATTTTTATCTTTCTGTCAAATCCATGTAGTAGTATATGATACTACAGTAATTATCTTACCTTTCGCATCAACTTCATAATTTTCGTACGTATTCCATGCATGAACGGCACCAGAACCAAACTTCTCATTACTCTAGGCAAAATCGTTATTTTCTATCTATCGATCGCGCCATGGAGCAGAACCAAATTTTACAAGTTACGAGTTCAAAAGGAAAAGCCTGCCGTGTTCGTGTTGCACCCCCACATGGTTGGTCCGGCACGCCGCTCAAGCGGGAATGCGTGCGGTGTTGCATTTTCACTTACAAGTGGGACCGCAGTTGAGCAAACCGACTACCGGCAAACCCCCACCCCGCCCACCGCGCAATGGCTGAGAAAACAGGAGGGAGAAGAGATGGCTATAGCACGGACTCCAAGAAAATTGGTGTCGGATGGGACTCGTGTTGGTGGCGTGTGCCGTACTGCTAGGCGTGAATGCTAGTTATGGCCCATGCCAGCCCACTATATCGAGCCTATATCGAGGTACGTAGAACAAATTTCCTGCAGTCCATGCTTAGCCCTCCTCTATCTCTCTTGTCAGCCAGCCAGCGGACGCGCGGAGCCCATCGTCTGTTTGCTCACATGCGGCCCCACATGTCAGTGAAAACACAAGAGGACCCACTGAGCCTGGACATCTTTCACCTCGACGTGTTGGTGATGAAAAACAAATCCAAGAAAGATCTTCGGTGGCTGCTTTTGGAGTTACTCAAGAGTAGTAAGATTCTATTTAAAGTTTAACCCAAGATGCACATCTCGTGGCTTCAGCTACCACTCTATTTTCTTTCATGACACGACCTGGATGCTGGATGTCCCACGTGTCGGCAAAAGGAGGAAGAACCCGACCAAATCTTCGGTTGTGCTCTCGGATAAGACTAGTTATGCTAACTTCAAAAATTTATTGTGTACTCCCTCCGTTCCAAAATACCTGACTTCCATTTGTCCAAAAATGGATGTACCTATATACTAAAACATGTCTAGATACATATATTTTTAACAAATAGAAGGCATGTATTGTGCAACAGAGGGAGTAGAATGGATGCAAATTTTTGTATTGGGAAGAAGAGTACATCCATATATTGATAGAGCGCAATTTAGTAGATGTTCTATCACTTTTAGCTAGCACAGAGGCTATAGATGAGATTAGTGCACTTGTTGATACTCCTACTTGGTATGCGTGTTGCTGCTTAGACGCAGGGAAAAACAGGCCGGAGGGAGTACTAGAATAGAGGCTAGACACGAGACTAGATACGAGGAAGCAACGTCTACTTCTTTACACTCGAGGAAGCAAGAAGCATGCAAGATCGAGCCTCCGCAGATCAACAATGAATGCATCGAGAAGGCACTAATCCAACTTACAGGAGTAGTAAAATGTATTCTTGTGGTTCTTGTTTTCTTTGGTCTTGCGTTTCTAGTCAAAATTATCGTTGGAGTTCATGCAAAACGGAGGTCCATTTGGGGTCGTGCGTTGCAGTTGGCCTTACAAGTGGGACCGCAGTTAAGGAAATCGACTATTGGCAAACCCCCACCTCGCCTGCCGCGCGATGGCTGAGTTAGAGAAATGATGAGGTTGAAGCGATTTCTCTAGCACGGACTCCAAGAAATATGGTGTTAGATGGAAGTCGTGCTGGTGGCGTGTGACGTACTCCTGGACGTGAATGCTTGTTCTGGCCCATGCCACCCTACTACTCCTACTACTTACTATATAGTACTACTAGTATCGAGGATTCGAGGTGCTGGTTACGTAGTAGAGTACAATATGGCTACAGTAAAAACACCCGCACAACGCGCGAAGCATGTGAAGCTAGTACAAGTAGTGTACTACTATTGTTGACTGGCCTCATCCGATAACCTGTTGCAATGCACGTACAATTATGTATTCGGAAAAAAATTGCCTCGTCGCACCCCTCACACACAGAAGCGACTCGAAAGCCATTCATAAATTTAGTAAGTTTATCACAGGCATATCATTTTATTACATACAACAGGTCATCAACCCACATCGACAACGAGGATACATTATAAATACTAAAGTTTTCACCACACAACAAATAATGAGCAATGAAATGAACTTCAACTCAACCATTCCTCGGCGTTGGAAACGCTTGCTTTGAACCACAAGTGATTCTCTGGGACGGGCCATCCATTGTCGATCTAGAGACCAACGCCGGACTGATCATCCAGGCTGAAGCGGACTACTATTTCAGTACCAGGACAGGGAACCACCCAAATGTCCGAGGTATAGACAGAATTGCTTCTCATAAATGGTAGTAACATTGTGTCAACAGCAGTTGGATCCCCTTTCACCATCATTGGATAGTTTTGTCCAAGGAAGAGCGAGTTTTCTCCAAGACTATCAATTCTGTACCAGTGAGAAGGAGTTGGCGCTAGCACACTAGTATCCATCCCGAATACCATGCAACAGGTGTTGGAATAGGTCCGGAGAGTGCGACCATGGGAAACTACACCTGCTTCCTTAGCAGTAACATCATCAGTGGGCTATATACACATGAGAAGAGGTGATCCATCGGAATTAGTTGCCAGGCGCCAAATAGTATATGGGCGCTGCTCGTCCTCATGCTCGTGATCATCACCATCGTCATCTCCCCCTTGGTTATAAAACTCTTCAAGTATAGGTGATGGAATGTTCACAGGACCTTGGAAACACAAGAAGAAGGTTAATTAGTAAAGGGAAACTTGCTAACCTGCATGCATGTGGATGAAAAAAATTATAATTACGGTGGAAGACAAACGTATCAAAACAACGACTCCATGCAAAAATAGTGCCACGAGTGGTGGCGGCAAACACAAGGCCCTCGTATTCAATTGCATCACAGTACTCATCCGTGTACAGAAACTGATTTTTGAGCAATATCCATCGAGTCAAACCAGCAAGAACGGCAACAAGCTTGTCGAAGATAGCAACAACTTCATAGTTGTTATAATTCCAAGAGCGGTTGGGAACTCGAGAAATTGCTATCTTCTGTAGAAGACTGTCACCATGATTGTATTTGAACGTGCGTACAATACCGGTGTGCTCAACCTCTGGGCAGTCTGCTGAGATTTTTGGAAGTGGAACCCGGTCACGAGTGTACACATTCACAAGTTCCCACTCGCAGTTGGACCCAATGTAAACAACCCAATCTCCATTTGCGCCTGCCCTAGCCTTGCCCTCAAGCGATGGCATCTTAACATCATACGTATCATTATCAAGCGGCATCAACTTGCACAGGGGGAGGCATCCGTCGTGACGGCGCCAGTCATCAGGGTCACGGCGAAGAAGGTAAGGGAGGTCAAACCGCTCCTTGACTCTTGGGTTCCTTGTAATGATGTTATTAGTTGAGTCAAGAATGGGCTTGAACGAACCTCACATGCTAGCCGAGGTGATGACGTCGCACCGATCAATCAATTCCTCCACCACGTCATCTTTCAGACCGGGGCAAGAATAACGGGGTCGTTTCCATCCTGTTCCCTCCATGGAGAAGATGATCGAACAATGGCAGAAGAAAGGGTGAAGGGCTGAAGGAAAATGGAGGAGGGAGAGGAAGAGCGTGCGACAGCAGTTCCAAATCGAGAGTGAAAGGCGAAGAGTTGGTGGGCGGTTGCTAGATTGCCACGATTCACGAAGGGGCGCCCCAGCCTACACGGCGGTTCGGAAATACTCCTACTACTCGCCTCGTCTCACTGATATGTTGCAACGGCCAGTACTAGTAGTATAAAAAAGATATATAGGCTGGAGCTTCAGCGCTTTCTTGCGAATGGCTGCCCACTTACTTCTCACACTACCACCCTCTCTCTAGATCTAAAAAAGACGGCCCCTCTCTCCCTCGTCACCGGTGGACATAGATCCGCCGGGGAAGAAAAGGACGTGCAGCGTTGACGCACTTGTCATCGGCGAGCAAGGTCATGCACTGACGACAAGGCCATCCTCTCAGACCTAGCACCCGCACTGGATGGCCTCCGTCCCCAAGCTTGTTGCCGTAGTGTGTGCGGAGGACGACGACCACGAGCGAAGCCACTTCCCGCCGACCCTCAGGAATGCCACCTCTTTTCGAACCATACCCTTGTTCTATTGCCCCATCTGGCACGTCGTTGCATGTGGATCTTTTTCCACTCCACGATCTTCCCAATTTGTTATCCTCTGCTCTGCTCGCCACGCAGACGAAAACCATAATTAGCACTATTAAAGGAAACCCTACTTAATGCAGACTAATCCATGTCTAGGTTGAATAAGGAAAGGAAGGGAGACTGTACTGTCCAAGAGAGTAGGCATCGAACCCACATCTAGGTTGAAAAGGGGAAAATGAGTAGCTAAGGAACGAGTCTCACATCTCTTGGTTGAAGAAGGGTAGAAAGCCATGACAACGCAATAGAGAATGACCAGGTCGATCGGTTTGTTGTCCTCACATAGGAAAAAGGTGGCTAAAGAGAACAAAAATGGGACGTAATCCACATATGATGCCTGGATATTTGTTTCTCTGGGCAACCATACCTCCCTCACCACTCTGCGTCCATGGAGGTACATCGTACTGGTGCGCCCACTGTCCGAATGGGCCTCCCATGCTCTTATTGCCACTTTTTTTGTTGTTAGTATAACGCCAGCAGTCAAGTCAAGCAATGCTACTGCTAAAGTGAAGCCACATTTAATAACTAATGCCGCTCTCAGTCTAATGCCACCGATAAATTTAAGCAATCCCATTTAATGTCACTGGATTATTTCAGGGTTAGCTGTTGATTGTGGATGTATTGTTACCTTTACATTTTGTCTAATGCCACTAGTATACCAATGCTGAAACTTGTTACCTTTACATTTTGTATTAATAATTCTTATAGAAACCTTCCAGTGCTAGAGTTTATTGAAATCTGTTCAGTAAAACCATTGTACTGTACCCTGTAATAAACTAACTACTCTACTGTTGCACTAGCCACTGGATTAGTGTATAATTGTAGTATTTCAATGGTGTAGAGTTCACTCAAATTATCTCGGTAAAGCTAGTCACACCTTTGTTAAAATTAATGTTCATTATGTTATCGGAGTAGGTCTGTATGTTTGTCTCTAATGCCTGTCGACAACATACCTGACATCATGATGTAATGTTAAGTCATTTCCTTTTGTACAGTGTCACTGAATTGTTAAGGCGGTGATTGCATTTTATTTTAGTAGAACTGCACAAAATTTGCTTAAAAGAAGAGGAAAGGTCAGGAATGGCTAAGTTTTTAAGAAAAAATTATGTACGCCTTCCTGACATCAGCCGTTGTTGCTTTATTTATTCCTTCAAACAGGTTGTTAGAAACAGTATTGCTACCTTTTCCCATTAAGAAATTGGAATGCTTATATTTGTGAGTCTATGCTTCAACTAGTTCCACTTTTATAGTAATCACACTTTCAATATCTATGCAAACAGGGATGCTCGATTTTAGTGGAACTGCACAAAAAGTCCAACTAGTTCAACATTAGGAGCATGTTTTTTCCAAACCTTTATATCCAATTGGTGGCACTATGAGCTGTTCATTACGAAGGTACATGGTTTGCTACTATCTTGCTACTCTTTTTGTACTGTCATTAGATAGTAATACTAGTGGTTTGCTAGCTGCTTGATATTTGTGCAGACAGAGATGTCTGCCCGTTGCTATTTGGCAAACAAACAAAGTGTCCACAATTTTGGTTGAACTGCACAAGAGAATAGTATAGTCACTGCACGCAGTGCCATTTGAAAATAGACACAAAGATTGGATAGTCACTTCATGGACTGCAGAAAAGTAGTACTGTACTATTTACTGGCCAACGGTTGGTGCTACATTGCTTTGGTCTGATTATACAATGGGCATCATTTTGCCTAAGTTAAAGTTTGTATTCCGAAAATAGTCTCCCGGTGTGATCGAGAGAAGACCAAATCATATTGCAGTGGATGTTCCTCCATCATGTGCGGTTCATTCTCATGGTTCCAGCTGTTGGTGAAACCACTTACGTTTGCAAGAGGAACTGTAGACTTCACAAACAAATTTTTCTTTCAGTCTGTACTGAATGTTGACCAATAGAAGCATCCATGTTAGTAGGAAGAATACATGTTTTTTCTAGATCTTTGCTTTTGGAGCTACATATTTGTATATGATCTGTGAATCATTGAGATGCATTAACATGTTGATCTTATGTATGGGAATCGTACTAGTTAGTTTTAGTTGCGACGCAAGATCCGAAGTGGCTGATCTTTGCTTTTGGAGCTACATATTTGTATATGATCTATGAATCATTGAGATGCATTAATAGTTACTTATTTCTGTTCGCTCAGTGTTTACAAGTTATTGATCGATCACTAGCTAGCATACAAATGCGCTCCTGGCAGTTTTATTTGCGACGCAAGATGCGAAGTATGCCTGCCTCTGAAGAAACTGACAATCTACACTATCGATCCTACACGGATAAAAATGCCTACCTCTAAAGAAACTGACAAGCTACACTATCGATCCTACACGGATAAATAGCGGATCACGCACGTACTACCTCCTTTTCGGTTTGTAGGGCTCAATTCAAGAAACGACCTACTCGATCCTACACGAATAAATAGCGGATCACGCACATACTAGTACCTCCTTTCCGGTTTGCAGGGCTTAATTCAAACCTCTCACCAACCAAGGTACTCCCTCCGTCCGGGTTTATTAGTCCCGTGAGCAAAGCAGCAAGACCAAGGCATGGCAGTAATTAGCGGCATGCAGAAGTTTGATCATAATTAATTCCAGCGATTTAAGTGGCTGCATGCGTGCCCTCGGCTACGACTCGTTGCATGCTTCTTCGCGTACTGCCTGCGAGCGATTCTGAGTGCCTACATGCAGCCGGCCGTAATTAAGGCAGCTAAATAATACAAAAAAAGATAGGCTTTAATTGTTGTGGGCTTTTTAAATCCGTGGAATCATTATTGAGAAGGAGGGAGATGATTCGAGTGCACTTGTTTGACCGCCATGCCGGCGTGCGATCCAGACGGGACGGGACGGCACAGTCATAATTTCAGTTTGCCTAGTTTTCCACGGCAAACTGGCGCGCTAAGCAATTATGCATTGAATTCCGATGACCGTCGCGCTACCTTCCCTCTACAAGTATTGTTTCCTGGCCTTCTCCAGTGCCACCGTGACCCAACTCGCCATACCCTCATAAGCCCCCACCGGCCCGACGTCGCCCGCCACGTCCGCCATGCCCACGCCCGTCCGCAGTAGGCGACGCCGGAGGCGGTCACCGCCAGAACTAGTGTTCGGTTTTTCACCGGAAGGCAGATGGAGGGAGGAGGCATTCTATCTGTCTTTAGATGGCAATGCGCAGATCGAGGAGTTGTTGGTGCACGACTGCATGGCGGAGGAGCAGGAGTTGTTGGAGCGCGACCGCCTGGCGGAGGAGCAACGTATCGCCGATTTGCACCGCCAGCGGGACATGGAGCAGCAGCGCACCGACGCTCTAAGTCGCGAGCAGAGCGCCCGCAACTGGGCCGATTACATGGAGGCCGGCGCACGACAAATAGCCCTAGAGGCTGTCGGGCACGCATGCGTCCGTGACACTGATTTTTACAACCATCTCGTCAAGTGGGTTTCCCGCTTGGAAGCCGAAGCTTCGGTGGACCACGCCGGCATGGAAAGGGCCAACACGTGTGAGCAACGCGCCCTATCGCACCTCTGGCAAGTCCGGGGCGAGGCGCAGGACGACGGTGCCGGCGTTTAGCGTGTACCACAGATGGCGGCCGGCATCGTCTAGTTAGCTAAGAGTAAGTTAGTACTTGTCTAGTGGGAGTAGATAGTTAACTTGGCTATGATGGTTGTCAACGTGGAAGTTCAGTACTCTATATGTGGATCAGATCTGTTACTTTGCTCTGAATGTTGAACTTTCCGTTTGAACGTATGGAATGGGCTGTTATTTTTTTAAATGGGTTGTATTTGTCCTCCACGGGTTTAGAGGCTGACTTGTGGGCCTAGCAAGTTGACGCGTACACAATCAGGAGATGATTGTACATGGAGAGGATGACAGCAGGGACCCGCCAAGGTCATGGCCGTACGCAAGCAAGTGCCTCCTTATTTCAAGACAATAAAAAAAAGCTCCTCCTAGTGGATTTCTGACATCTGGGTCCCATGCCATTGTCAACGTAGTCAATAAACGAGAGAATTGCACAACGAGCGGCGGACACGAGGGACCCAGCAGCTCGCCCATTTATTTTTGTTTTGGGTTAATTTGATAAATGCCTCCGAGAAATGCCACTGCAATTTCCAAACTTTGCAAAATGCCATTTCATGCCATTTCTAGTGGCATTTTTCGAAGTCTGGAGTGGCGTTTTTCAAAGTTTGCAAACTGAAGTAGCATTTTTCAAAGTTTGCAAAAATTGCAGTGGCATTTTTCAAAGTTTGGAAATTGCAGTGTCATTTTTATGAATCGCCATATTTGGAGTGGCATTTATCTAATTTGTTTTTGAGACGGAAACAGGGTGTCAACTGGGCTGTGCGGGACACTCTGGCCTGTCTAGACAACCTTTTCTTTTATGTTTACCACAGACCAGCCCAGTATCTTTTTTTTTCTTTCTGAAAATGGCTACCCCAGGTTTTTTGTGATTTGTCAAGTAAGTCGCTTTATCAGGCCTGTTAGGCTGCAAATCTTTCAAGACGAGGAGAGCTTCATTCGGCTGGCCGATAAAATGGCCTATCAGTAATGAGAAATGGATTGTACATTTTTAAAACACATCAAACCGGCAATTAGTTTCAAATATCTTTTTTTCATTTCAAGATTTTAAATTGCATTGATTTTTATGCGTGGACAATTTATTGGATTTTCTATTGATATACATCTATTTTTAAAATCAGTCTGAATGTGACTCGAAATTTCGGGATTAAAAACAGTTCAGACCGCGCCGACATATGCAAAATTTCGTATAATTTTGTAACAGTGGCCACAATATGGGCTGTAATGCTAACAAAACGAATATGGGCTCCAAAAAAACCCGTAAGAATTAGCAAATGGGCTGTACACTATTTGAAATAATGGCGGATGGGCTGTATGCAGTTTACCACAGATTTGAGGCTTTCCACAGATGGCCTGTATACTGTTGGATGTCCAATCAACGGCCGTCGTGCTTCTTCTATCTCTGCTCTTCCTGCTGCAGTCGCTCAAACAAGCACCGGCGGGACTGCCTGCTCCCTCCTCCACGCGGCCGGCTGTGCTGCCGCGCAGGCCTCACCCCCCACCGTACTCCCATCGCGGGCCTAGCCATCCCTCTACTCACCCACAGTCCCACACCTGCTGTTATTCTCCGGGAACGGCTGACGAACCAGTAAACCCTCGTACAGTCATACTCCCCTACGCGTGGGAAACAACTGCCGAGTCTTCCCTGCCTCCGTGTCGTTCCCTTCCTAGGCCTCGCCGTCGTCCACCGCCCTGGTGCTCTCGGCGTGTCGTGGTCAACGTGGTCAACGACCGACATGCATCTGAAGTGGACTGTACATGGAGAGGCTGACAGCTGGGTCCACGGCCGCACGCAAGGAAATGCCTCCTTATTACGCGCAAAATAATGATTCCTCCATCTGACATCTGGGACCCACCGAAAGGGCCTTTGTATTTCACGGAAAAAACGTTACCGCCGCTGACAGCTCGGACCCACCAGCTATATCTTCGCACGCAAGAAAGTGCCTCCTTATTACGCCCAAAAAAAAAGAATACTCCTCATACGATGTCCACTAAGTTGACGGGGCCTACTAAGTTGACGGGGATGAAGGGCTTTGTCAACTTAGTCAATATATGCACGATTCTAGCTCGATTGACCGTACGATGTCCATCGAACGGTCGTAGTGATTCTTCAACCTCTGATCTTCTTGCTCCAGCCGCCCAAAGCAGCGCCGGTCGTGCCGCCTGGTCCTGCCTCCCGTGGCCGGCTGTGCTGCTGTGGAGGCCTCACCGCCTCCATACTACTCCCACCGCTGGCCAGGCCATTCCTCCACTCCACTCACCCACACCCCTTGTTATTCTGCGGCGACGGCAGCGCAGCCGAACCAGTGAACCCTCGTACTCCTCTCCGCGTGGGCATCCACTGCCGCGTCTTCCCCGGCTCCGCGTTGTCCCCTTCCTAGGCCTCGCCATCGTCCACCGCTGTGGTGCTCTTGGCGCGGCGTGGTCAATGTGGTCAACGACCGAATTCCATTGGAAGAATACTGTATGTTAAGAGGCTGACAGCTGGGTCCACGGCAGCCGCAAGGAAGTGCCTCCTTATTACGCAGAAAATAATTATTCCTCTACCTGACCAAACGGATCCACCGGACGGGCCACCAATATTTTGCCAAAAAAACGTTTGCCCCTGACTGCTGGGACCCACCCAACAGGCCACCGTATTTCACGAAAAAAACGTTCCCCCTGCTGTCAGCTCAGACCCACCGGAAGAGCCTCCTTATTACACACAAAAAAATGAATAGCCCCCCTGCTAGCTGGGACCCACCTTTGTGGGAGGCTGACTTGTGGGCCTACTAAGTTGACAGGGACGGAGGGCTTTGTCAACTTAGTCAATATAAATGATTCTAGCTCCAGTGACTGTACGATGTCCATCCAACGGCCGTAGTGCTTCTTCAACCTCTGGTCTTCTTGCTCCAACCGCCCAAAGCAGCGCCGGTCGTGCCGCATGCTCCTGCTTCCTGTGGCCGGATGTGCTGCCGCGGAGGCCTCACCGCCCCCTACTATTCCCACCGCTGTCTAGGCCATGCGGCGACGGCAGCCTCACACCGCAGCCGAACCAGTGAACCCTCGTACTCCTCTCCACGCGGGCTTACACTGCCACGTCTTTCCCCGGCTCCCAGTTGTCCCCTTCCTAGGCCTCGCCGTCGTCCACCACCCTGGTGCTCTCGGCGCGGCGTGGTTAACGTGGTCAAGGAACGACTTCCATCGGACGTGGACTGTATGTGGAGAGGCTGACATCTGGGTCCACGGCCGTAGCAAGGAAGTGCCTCCTTATTACGCGGAAAATAATTATTCCTCCACCTGACAGCGGGGACCCACCGGATGGGCCACCATATTTCACGAAAAAAATGTTTCCCCCTGACTGCTGGGTCCCACCAGCTGCACCTTCGCACGCAAGGAAGTGCGTCCGGGCAAAAAAACGATTCTCCCCCCTGACTGCTGGGACCCACCAGGTACATCTTTGCACGCAAGGAAGTGCGCTCGGGCAAAAAAATACGATTCGCCCCCGTGACTGCTGGGACCCACCAGCCACATCTTCGCACGCAAGGAAGTGCGTCCAGGCAAAAAAAAATGATTCGCCCCCCTGACTGCTGGGACCCACCAGCTACATCTTCGCAGGCAAGGAAGTGCCTGACAGTCGGGACCCACCTGGTCGAAGCGTACGTAGCGTTGTCATTCTGGTCGCGAACGTGTATGTACATACTGGTCGATGTAGAAGCGCGCACATGTCATAGTAGAGGTGCGCACGTGTCGTAGTAGAGGCGCGCACGTAGCATGTACACATACGTACATCGGCGAGGGTGCAAGAAAGAAAATACGGCCACATACGTACATACGGGCAGGGTCTCGAATGCCTACTCGCGCATACGTACATGGCTGGGTCGGAACGGAGAAACAGCGTCGTTGTCAAGTTCATGGGGAGCCAACCGGCTGGGTCAGAATGGAATGCATCGTCGTGTTCATCGGGAGGGCTTGGACAGAACAGGCGATGGAAACGAGGCCTGGCGTACCACAGAACGGAGGAAACGGACCTCCTACATTCGGAACGGGGTCCTGTTGATCGGGAGGGGTGTGGCGTACCGCAAAATGGATGAAACGAACCTCCTACGGTCAAAACAGGGGTCCTGTTGATCGGGAGCGGTGTGGCGTACCGCAAAACGGAGGAAACAGACCTCCTACGGTCGAAACGGGGGTCATGTTGATCGGGAGGGGTGTGGCGTACC